>NW_027263600.1:75279-182604 GCF_044049455.1 Aspergillus lucknowensis | reverse complement strand
AAATGGTAGGAACTTGGGAATACTTAAGGACGCTCATTACCACTGTATCTACTTTCCTATCTTCGTGATCAATACTACTGTTATTCCAGAGTAACCTGTTCTAAGGATCTTTGCGAAGCAACTCGTCTAGTACTTACTCTACAGGCTATAGTATACGTACTATAGGCTGGCCCTGCCCTTTCACCTCGACTTCAACCCGACCGTGACGAGTCTCCATACTCGTCGGACGTGATCGCACCAGGTAAGACAAGTCAATCCGAATCCTTCTGAAGTCCCGTGTGAGAGCCCGGGGTTAGGAGCGCACGAGAGGTCGTCGCTTCGATAACAAATACTTAATATTATACTTTCTTATCTTATTATCCTAGTTAGTAATATAAGATATTATTTCAAGCTTGCTATAGCAAGCCATAAGCATGCTATTAGTATAGTACATGTAGATTAGCAGATCTATTTTCTATAGATCTAACTTAATTCCCTACTAGTACAGGTATTAATAAGAAATAAAGTTATTATTAGCCCTAGTATCTAGTAGTACCTTAATTATAAGCTACTTATCCTATACTTGTAGTACTATAGTCCCTATAATTAGAAAGGCTTTAGTCTTGCTAGGCTAGTACAAGACTAGAATCTCCAAGGCTGCTAACCCCTATTATTCTTGAGAGGTCTTCTTACCTAGTACCATGCCTTTAGTATACAAGGGGCAGTTATAGATTAGGTACCCCCTTTTATTATACTTGAAGTATTGCCCTTCTCTAGTCTAGGTCTCTCTCTTTTTATCCCATGCCAACTATATACTATTATTTTAGTAGTAGTACTTTGTTAGTAATAGGCTAGTAGAAGACTAGTTCCTAGGAGGCCAGGCTTTAAGCTTCTTATCTTCTTATTTATACTTGGGATTATCTTGCTAGCCTAATAATAGTATTAGCTAGCCTAAAAATAGTATTAGCTTGCTAGAGGTCTACTAGAGCATGGACTCTTATTACTTGCTCTAACTCTTTTCTTGGGATAACATGTTTTAATAGCAAGTAGTTTGCTTAATAGTATTAAATATTATATATAGTACTTATAGCGCGCGTGCAAACTCCTTTTAAATATTATTATCTAGTATTTTGATATAGAGCTATACATGAAAAATAGGATTATTAAGGTATTACCAAATCTTAAGGCATTAGAATCCCTAGTCTTGATCCTCTTGTCTATTTTATTGCTTGTTAAGAAGCTGGTAGGCTACCTGCTGCTAGTAGTTAGCCTATAGCTTAACATAGGAATATAGAAAGTAGCTGAATCCTTCCTACATAGGCCTTTCCTTATTATCTTGTTTCTTTACCCTCCAGGCCTACTTGACCCTTTTGCTTAGATAGCTAGTAGTATAAGTAATCTTATTACTATTGGTTGTATAGCAGGTTGCCTGTACTTTAAAGTATAGCTCTATGTTAGTAATAAAATTCTAATATTCTTATATACTTTTGCCTTGAAAGACTACAGGGTCTAATAGCTTAGGGCTTATGTCCTTCTTGCTTGTAGCAGTTCTTTGCATTACTAGTATAAGGGTATTAGCTAGCTACTGCATGGCTCTTATAGCAAGGTCCATATTTATAGGGTTACTTCAGGCTAATAGCAGATTTTTATTAGTCCAAATATCTAATATCTTATATTCCTTCTTGGTCTTTTCTACCTGCTATTGGTTAAGTGTTTCCACTCTAGTAGGCTGGGAGTCTTGAATAGTAATAGTATCTTGTAAAATTGGGATTATAGTAGCCAGGCACTCTACTAGTAGCAAGGTTTTAGTCCTTCTTGTTTTAGGCATCTTGAAGGTTGCTAGAGGAAGTGATTTGAACTATAAGGTATTGGGATTTAGCAAAAGTATTTAGCTGTTGCAACACCAGGTGCTAGCAAGCATTAAGCTGCCTAGTCTTTGTAAAGGGACTTGTTTAGGTTTATGTGGAGGATTCTATTGCAAGAGGAATAGAATAAATTATTTAGGGAACTAGGATACATGCAAGAGTCAGGATCCTTATATAATTGGCCGTCGGGCCGCCGTCAGGCAGCCATCTGAGCGGGGTCAGAGAGGGGTCGTCGTTGATGCCTGTCGGTTCAGGCACCGACCGTGACAACTAGGCAGCTTAACGCTTGCTAGCACCTGGTGTTGTGATAGCTAAATACTTTTGCCAAATCCTAATACCTTATAGTTTAAATTGCTTTCCCTAGCAACCTTTAAGATACCTAGAACAAGAAAAACCAAAATCTTGTTACTAGTAGAGTGCCTAGCTATTATAATCCTAATTTTGCAAGATACTATTATTATCCAAGACTCCCAGCCTGCTAGAATAGAGACACCCAACTTATAGCAGGCAGAGGAGATCAAGAAGAAAGATAAAATAATTAATATTTAGACTAATAAAAACCTGCTATTAGCCTAAAGCAATTTTATAAACGGGAGCACCAAATATCTCTCAACACTAAGACTCACCAACAAGTCTAATGACCCTTAACAGCCCCATTCTGACCACCCACAACCTCCTCCCCTTCGGACTCATCCTCCGACCGATCATCCTTCTTCTCGCCCGTCGAAATAAACTTCCACGCGCTGCGCAGCAGACAATACAACCAGAAGAGATTGAGACTCTGCAGCATCGCCAGCAAAGCGAAAGTGATGATATTCGAGATCCAGCATTTATACTGCTGCGTCTCCCAGTTCAATTCGTAGGGACCCACGGTTCGGAACTCGGTTAGTAGCGACCAGAGAATACGGAGGTTTAGGTAGTGACGGAGATAGATCCACGTGCCGACATTGAGGGCGTAAAAGGGGATGACGAGTTCGGAGTCGATATAGTGGAAGGATTTGGAGACCTGTCACACATAGCAAAATATTAGAAAACAAGGTACCGCGAATAACAATATGAACCAATCCATCACATACCGCAAGGAAGAAATCACTGATATCATGCGTGATATACACGGCAATACCAATATACGTAAAATGGAACCGATAACTCAGTCCAATCAACGCCAAGGTAACAATATGATGCGCGACGAGCTCCCTAAAATCCTTCCTAGGCTTCTCCATCCCCAAAATCATCACAAGCGCCTGCTGCGCCCAGTACGCCGCCTCGAACAGATAGTAAAACTTGAACGCCGCCTCATGCGTCCGATGCGGGAATAACTCATACATGCCCCTGGTATTAAAATACCACACCGGCGTCTCCCGCATAACATACAAGCCCACCGGTCCCGAGATTCCAAAGTATATCGCCGTGTACATCTGCTCCATGAAACGGAGCTGTTTACCGCGGGATTTTATGCCCGAGGCGCGTGCGAGGGGGTGCAGGAGTTCTTGCATGATGAATTCGCGGGTGAAAGTTAATACGATCGTGTAGAAGGATACGAAGGCTATGTCCCATAGGCCCTTGCCGTATTGTGCGGGTGCGCTTGGGCCAGAGGCTCCCGGGACCGGGTCCTGTCGGTAGGAGAGGAAGATGAAGTGGTGGATTATGTTGGACTCGGTCGGGTCGAGGGCGTATAGCGAGGCGAATGCGACTAGTAGCAGTAGTGGGATGGACCAGGTATGCTTTATAGCGCGCCTTTTCAGCCGTCGCAGGAGTGAGCGCGGCTTCTTGCGCGTGCGGGCGGGTTTGACATCTTTGAGTCGTACATGGCCGTTGGAAGCGGGTTCGGTCGGAGCTGGAGCGGTTGACGTTGGTACAACTTGCTCGGTCTTGCGACGGAGCATGGAACCCCCGTTGACAGAGGATCGCTGAGCAGTGGGATCCGAGTATGCGGGCGCCGCCATCTGGACGAGGGATGGGGAACGGGGAGGAGAGGAATGCAAGTGAATGCTGGAACTTTGGGGGATGTTTTTGAATATTAATCACCTCCCCCACTCCTTTTTGGTTTGTTCCACTTACCGAAGGAGTCTGTTAAAGGAGCGTTTCATCTTCCAGATCCGATTTGTCCCCTTTTTGGTTAGTAGATTATTGTGGAGGCCCAAGACTACGAATGATTATTGTGGAGGCCCGAGGCTACGAATGAGAGGCATTTGTTGTTCTCAGAATCCACTTGTGTCGATGACCGATGCTGTCGGGTGTGTTACTCGGGGTATTTGTTTCGAAAAATATGTTTACAATTAAGATGCTGAAAAGACACCGCGAACATGCTGAAGATACAATCAATACATACTTGAAAGCTGTTGATACAGTACTTCAACATTACTTCGGACAATGACACCTTATAAGATTGAAAGGCGCTAATTCTGCCAGTCGGGCCTCCACGAATCAACAACTGAGGATGCCGGGCGGTAATGCTAATTCAGGAAGGCGGTTAGGAAAAGGCCCCCAAACTGTTGCTGTGTCACTAGACGGAGTTGGAGTACCCAGCAGGTACATAACAAACACGTGAGCCTCATCTCTATTGGGTTTAGCATAGAACGTGACTAGGGTTTGAAAGAACATCTCTCTGTTTGCAACATGGGAAGGCGATATCGGGCGACTCTGTATCAGGCCTGCCGACAGCTTCAAGGTGGGTGCCCGCCCATTGAACGACCGTTTCATAGGGCTTGCTGGACCCCCCTGAATGATTGCCCGAGAATAATAGGTTAACGTATTTCCCGACCGAACCACCCCTCGATTTCGGTCGCGCTTTTAGAACTTGAATCGATTCTCAACCACCAACCAACTCTTATATAGATTAAAATTAGGTAACTAAAGGTGTAGGATATCTAGTTCTATTATAGCCCTGAATACTATAATTTAAATACTTTTGTAGAGCATGTCTTGGTGCTTTAGAAGGTTGAGCTATAGATATTATTAATAACCCCCCTACCTTATTGTTATCGAAGCAACAACCTCTTGTGCGCTTCTAACCCCGGGCTCTTACACGGGACTTCTAAGATAAAAGGGCAGGGCTAGCCTATAATATATATACTATAGCCTGTAAAGTAAGTACTAGGCAAGTTACTTTATAAAGATTCTTAAAATAGGTTACTCTAGAATAATAGTAGTATTAATCATGAAGATAGGAATGCTAGATATAGTAAATAAGTATCCTTAAGTATTTCCTTTACTCCTACCATTTCCCTACCCTTAATAATATACTAAATTTGGGTGTTTAAAACACAAGATATTCGGACCTTGGATCCGAAGGTGGTGGGCGCCGTAGCAACGTGGGTGACCCGAATTGTGATGATCCTTGGACTGAATGGTACAACTTCGCCTGACAGTACTAGCATTGGGTGGGAGGGCACTGATATCCTGGAAGCCGCAAAACCATTTTTATATCCACTTTCCACAATGCGAGACTTGTTGCGCCGCGCTGCCAAATTGGAAACCCCCATCACTGCCAATCAACCTCAACGGATAACGGAGCTATCAACAACGGCGAATAAGGATGTTTCCGGCTCTGCTCGACTGTATGCCAAGGTTTTGGACAGGTTCAGTCTACTGTTTCTTTGTTGAGGCCTGGAGAAGTAACAATCTCAAAAGAAATTCTTTCACTCTATAATCGTCTGTGTGATATTAATCTCTTCAATCTCGGCATATATCTTGAGGATCGAGATAATCTGCCGGCTTTGGTTCAGCCAGTAACCAGGAACATGCTGCAAGCCCGTGAAGAGCTTGCACAGCAGGTACTACAGAAGCAACAGGAAAAGGAGAAACAAGCAAAGCTTGCCCGCGAGAGACTTGAGAAAGGAAAACTCAGCTCTCTAGATATGTTCAAGACCAATAAGCTTAGTGCCTGGGATGAGCAAGGACTTCCAACTAAAGACGCTGCAGGGGACCCTGTCAATAAAAGTCGCACCAAGAAAATCCGAAAGGACTAGGAGCGCCAGAAGAAAGCTCATGAAGCCTGGCTTGCTGCTAATACTTACTCCATACAGGTTATCATTGCTCTCCCCTTCCATTACTAATTCGGGGTGATTGATAAGGACAATGCCATGGGCGTTATTTCGTCCACGCACAGTATGAAAAATGTCGAGTGGCTGTGCCTTGATAGGCCCATGGTGACTGCAAGATCTGGGGTCAGGATGGAAGTCCAGAGGCTGCGTGACAATTGGCGAGGAACTCCCTGAGATTCACAGCAGAGCACCCTTCTCGGCGCCCGCCATCTTCGGGGATCCTGGAACGCGTTGTTCAGGATTATCTGGACAGGGATAAGACGAACACCTACGGCTCCTCGACGAACCACTAATTTTAGGCCCTTGCGAAGCGCCGAGGCGTAATCCCCCTGTTATACCAGATGGCTGGGTCATCCAACAACAAAATAGAATGTACGGGGTTTGGTGTAAAACTAGACATGGCGCCAATATTCCAAGGTTTCTGGGCGCTAAGAACAAATATTCCAATAAGAACAGTGCGTCTTGAAATCGAATTGACCCCTAAACACTTGATGACTGTCTACCAGCCCCAAGGTAAGTTACATTGAACCACTCACTTTTCATAGAGGGCGGCGGTAAATTTCTTTGCATACAGCACATGAAATTTCGAATGACTTCCAAATTTATGCATCTCTATCTATGAGCCTTATTCATCTACGTAATCTTACCTTCGTTCAATCCAGATGCTGTTGATTTTGCTGGACTGATTATGCCCTACATGACTGAAAAGGCGACTGTGTCAACTCTGCCACTTGTGTATCCAAGTGTGATGGTGCCATCTTTAGCTGTTGAAGAGCTAAACTGATAATATGGAGGGAGCCAGAGCTCTCTTTGACGCTAAAGAGCAATCCACCTCCTTGCTTCCAGAGTAAGTAGTCGGCAAACCTCTGAGCCGCTGTCAGGGAGTCAGATACCTACATAAGAAGTAAATTAATTACGGGACATACACATTCCAAGTAACCAACTACTAGTAGCAATTAAACAGAAAATAATCCTAATAGTTAGATATAGTGCAAGAAACAAACCTTATTCCGCTAATCCCTTTTTTTCAAATCTCACTGGAAAGCAATCTTAATATAAGGAATGTGGTGGTTAGGCCACGGTACAGGTGTATCAAGAGGACAGTTATAAAACTGGGGATATTTGAAAGAATCTGTATAACCTGGCACAGAATACTCCTTTGTTGCCCATCGTGAGCATGGCATATTTATCGCGATCCGGCTCCACCGCTGATAACTGGCAACCTTTGCATCGATGCTTGGGGGTTTCGCACTGAAGGGTAAGGCTGATAGCATTCCTGTAATGCTCTTGATTTTTGTTTGCAAATCTGCAATAGCCGGAAGTACCTTAGCACGGAATTCTTCTTGAATCATAGCAATGTTTTGACGAACAGCACGCGCTGCGTCACCAGATACATCCACCTGTTGAAGCCATGAATCCGAGACGACATCTGTGATATTACCGCTGATCGCCTGGGTTCGAGTGTCCAGTACCTTTGAGAATTGCGAAATTGAAGGGATGTTGTTTCGAAGATCATCAATAAGTTTCCGAAGATCCCCGGGAAACTTGAACACTTGTACGATATCCACAAGCTTCTTGATCCTCCCTTCTGTAATGATACTGATAATTTCCTCTTCTGTTAGGGGGATTGACGCAGCCTCCTCTGCATTCTTAACCAGGGTCGACATGCTCGAGATTGTGGAGACTGCATCAGAAACTGTGATGGTGTCCTGCAACAACGACAGTTGTAACTGTATGGTTTGCGCGACTAGAAAACGGTCAGTCCACGTGGTATACATGCGATCAAAGACCATCCAACTACCTTGATCATTGAATTGACTCAGCGTTGACTCTGCACATCCAGTTGCGTCTCCACATGCTGGAGCGCCGATTGTGCTGATTTTGCTCTGCACATCCCTAGCCGAGTTTGTGATTGTCTGGACAGAGGCCTCGAGTGTCTCTAAGGTCCCTCGCATCTCTCCGAAACTGGCAGTCCAGGGATCCATAATGCCTCGTAGTTGGTTTGATAGCTCTTCCTGTGACTGCTGAATGTAGTCAAAGAAGAATGACTTTATTGCATTAACATCACAACCGGCGATACAAGTTCCCAGGGCTCCAGCAAACCTGATGTATGTGGTCAAGTCGATCTGTGGTCAATTAGAACTAGTATTGTCACTCCCTTTAGCAGAAACTTGCCTCTGCAGCCTTGAGAATTAGTGCACCATTTTGGGTAGATAGATCGCCAGTACTGAGCAGGTTATTTTTATTATCCTGGATAGTAAACCCTTTGTCCAAGATACACTAATATATGAAGGTCAGTGGCGGCTTTTATATGACCACCAGGTAGGTATCCTCACCTTTTGAAGTTCAGCATACACGACCAACACCCCGGATGTCGCGGATGAGACATCAGAAACCGCGTCAGTTGCTTTTAGCGAGCCATCGGTACTGAGCGCTAGCACCTTTGGAATGCAATCACACATCGCCGCTGCCTTGTTCAGGAGGTCCAGATTTACCCGAAGCTCTGACTGAACCGCATCGCACAGACCAACATCTATTGACTTGATATTGATGCCACATGGAACGTCAATCCACTTTTCTCTAGTGCCTGCAGAGCTAGTCAATACCCATGACTCGCCTCAACCCATACTTTCAACATAACTAACCAGGAACGCATGTCCAACCATCACACATTCGCCCTGGTTTTCTCCAAGTCGGACACGGATACCTATAAGTCGCTCTTGTTTTGCAGGGGTCCGTCTATTGCCAACATTTTACCAATGTTAGAAATTGTGTTATAGTTAATTGTTTCATGCATGTACCTCGAAGAACTTGTTTGGGCAGTACTTTGTCTCGGCTGTTGTTGGGAGAGTAATCTTCACGCTGCACGCGAAATTACCTGTTATGGCATTGCAGATTTGATTGATTTCCTCTGCATAACCCATACAGGCATAGGATATTGCGAGAATTCCATATACTGTAAAGTGGTGCATTTTGTAATCTAGCCTTGCGCGTAGTTAATTTGGCTGACCTGCTTTTCATGGGACTGTGACTGACTCCCTCCTTTTCAATTTTTTTTCATAATAAGAACCCTGTATACTCACATCTCTGTTACTGGTTTAAACAAAGGTATCATGACACAGGATAAAGTGGACTGACAAGCTGTACTGTTGCTGTCAGACGTCACGGAATTCCGTTTGCGGTCAATTGCCTGGTTGTCCCACAGCATACCCCAGAGAAGCCTCGAACACATGATACTCAGATTCACGAGTGTTAAGGATTAATAGGAAATTGCCAGGTAAGGAACGGATCCTCAATTATTGCGGGAAAACGAAACTAAACCTTGCCCCCACTCCCTTATTTCATGGGCGACTCGGGCTCTAATGACGATAGGATCGCCCAGTCATGGCCTCAAGTCATTGACACCACGAATGGAAAGAAAGGCGCTCAGCCTGGAGGTGTGATACTGTTCCAAGACCGGCCGCCCTTCGATAAGCAACTGAGCCTGTGACAAGGAGCTTGGAGCAAATATCATTACGCTAGATAGTGAAATGGCTACTGGTGATTACTTTGGCCTTCTGATCAATTGTTGGTGCCGAACCATGAAACGGATGCAATCTGGGCCATGAGCCAACATTAGGTTTGCGGTCGCAGTCAAGTCTCCCGAGATCTAGATTTTGCTTGTGCCATGCTTACGACAACCCATGGAACTGCAACTCTCCTGACAAGAAAAATGCGGGGTCTGACCTGGCCGCTGATCTGCTGGGACCCATCTGTGCCAACTCAAGAAATTCCCTTAGGACAAGGGCAACCCATAAGAAAACACCACAGGAATTCTCCAAGACATAGGTTTTCGCCTCATCAAAGTTGCCTTCAGACTCCTCCGGTTCAATTGCCACCGCGTCGAAACCGTCTGCCACTGCAATCGCTATATCTTCCCGGTTTTCGTCCTCAAGATATATTTGATCCCAACTTTGGAAAGACGTCAGCAAACTTGTCTCTGGCCCGCTCGCCACCAGACCCTTGAATACCACATTCGGCGCAAGAGTTTGCCGATATTTGAAGAAGAAACTGAAGGATTTCCGGACGATTTGTCTTCTCTGATTCGTCCATTGCGTCCACGATGATGTAGATTCGAAGTGGAAATTCAACAGTCCCCAGGGACGTAAATATAGATTTCAGGTCCGCGATGACCAATCTAGTGTATACGGCCATCCTTTGATTGAACGACATCCACCCCTGAATTTTATGGCCAATGAGCTGTTCTGTCTGAGAAGCTGATATAAGATGGACCGAAGCATATGTCTCTTCCGCCCGCTTGTTTACTTATGTTTGTGGGATTAGGGAAAGGGGAAGTGGAAGGGGGAGTGGTTTATTTGTGTAGCGAACTATAATCGCAATAGTAGTAACATCATACTCATACACAACCCTCACGATGATGATTAAGACGCCGACGAAGAAGAATGCCTCACCAACACCAACACCTACAACATAACCTGCTTATACACGGGCGCCTTCACACCCGCAACGGTGAATCCATCCCCGGCATAGCCGGATTATCCAGCGATTCTTCTTCCTCTGCTTTTCCCGACAACTCTCATCCCTCCACCAACCCAGACAACAACCATGGGGATAGCGATGACAGCGACGACGAACACACCGCCGTCGCCATCGCCATCGCGCTGGTAATGGCATCCACCTGGGCATGCCAGACCTCGTGTAGGTAGACTACTACTATTTACGAGCAAGCAAAACCATGGGCAGCAGCCTGGCTTCATCATGGTCAATAGTAAGTGCACACTCACCCTCGTCAGGGCAATATCTACACCCTCTGGAGGATGTGTGCCCTATGAATTCTATTAACCTTTGCAGTTATCCATGCTGTTTGTATACGCACCACTAAGAGGAAGCAGGGATTACGTACCTGGGATTTAGAGATAGACCGCAGATTGTGGGTAAGCTGCTGGAAACATGATACCTTTTGTTTAACAAACTGCACCACGTTCTCTCTATATACACTTTATTAATTGACAATGTTCAACAAAAGCCCGGATGGTATAGTGGTATTATTCCTTGTTCGGGGTTACAAGGTTACTAACCCACAAGCGTAAAACTTGGAAATCAAGGTCGTCCCCGGTTCGGCAAGGAGAGAATCCCTGTGGGATCAACGCGATTGGCGTCAAGTACACCGCGGTTCATGTATATCTTGTACGGTCCGATCCACCTAGGTTCGAATTTATGGCGGTCTTCTGTTTTCCTCGTGTGGCGTACCACAACAGGAGGAGAAAATCTAGTAATTTAGAGATTTAAAATATCTTAACTCTTTAAGTAGCTAAAAAGAAAGGTTTCAAATATTAAAAGTTAATAAAAAATTAGCCAGGTAAAGAACAAGATACTTAATTATTAAGGTTAGAACAAGACTAAATCTTACCTTTTAATATTTATAAGAGCACGTAAAGCGATTTGGTGCTGTTGCATTGAGACTGTCAATGCTATTGGAAGCATTGGGGGATTTCTCGAGGTGTTCTGGGGATTTCAGGAGCTGCATTGATGTTAGTTGAGTTTGTCGTGTGTGTCAGAGGATGGCACTTAAGGCTGCGTGTCGTCTTTGCAGCAGGACATGCTCCATGCGGGCACACTGTATTACTCGCAGAAGGAGTAGCGATACCTACTCTGACGAGGTGAAAATCAGCTGGTCCAAGTCCCCTTCCGCTCAATTGCCGATATGATGTCTACTTTCAAATTATTTTTCAACCTACCGCCCGGATGGTCTAGTCGCATGATTCTCGCTTGTGAGTAGCCAATCAGCCAATCAGCGGTGCCCCTGTTCTCAAACTGACGTCAAAAAGCGGGTGAAACCCTTAGTCTCAAACACTGAAATTGCGAGAGGTCGCGGGTTCAATTCCCGCTTCGGGCCCTTTTTTTTCTTTTTACATTCTTCGAGCCTAATCTACCTGGCGTTTTGGTGATCTCTTGTTGGATCGGTTTGCGCTTCTGGACTGTGACAGAGCCTTCTTGGGTAAAGAATGGTCCATAAGAGGAGGCACATCCTTCATCACTGCCGTGTTCTACGCTTCTCTTGCCTCATTTCCAATAATATTCCAGCAGACTCGACACTGGAACCCGCTCATCGGCTCCCTCCCAGAGGCCGGCTATATCTTCAGCACCAACGCAAGGGAACGTCCAAGGGACGTTTTGGTCATTCCCGGACATCGACAACATCAAGCCAGATTCAGCACCCGTAGAACTCCTCAACACTCTCGTGGCGTAGCTGGAGGTTATATTACTCTTTGTCTTGGAGGGAGCAAAAGTACCTTGCAATGCTTTGTAATTATAGCAAATGAGTGGCAGATTTACCTGATTATATTTGATGTTCCAGGCATCCTTTCATTACTTCTCACCTGGAAATGAAAATACTGTGCTTGTACCTGGGTTCACCTTTTTTTCCCTTCAATTTTCCTTCTTTTTATATATTAAGTGCTTCCAACACTAATAATGTCCAAGCCTGGTTTGAACCCAGGTTCCAGGCATTTGTTTTTTATACAGTGAATGAAGAAAGAAAAAAGTTAATCAGTGTTAGACATGGTATTCTGACTTATTCCTATCTTTCTTGCTCACAATTTCACAATTTCACATTTGTCATTTGTGAAATAAGTGCCTGTCATATTAAGATTCAGGGTCTGTTCATGATCTGTAATGTAATCGAGGTAGCCGCTATATTGCGGCCACTGATTTGATTGCGTTGCTTGAATGCTGTCTAGTCTGCGTTCGATGGGTTAGGTTAGCTCCTGCCATTCGTAGAAAGTTCCGCGTGATCACATCATACTGTTCTACTGAAATTTGCTTCCTTTCCAAATATCTGACCATAGGGTCAATATACCCCAAAAGGCGCCTTGTTATTCCTTGTGGTCCGCCATGAGCGTCGATGATGCGCCTGTAGGGAATGTGCCGCAGTTGGTGATGGTTATTTTCCACCAGACTGGTTGCCAGCTGGAGTAGAACCTGGTTGAACTTAGGAAATATCACGACTGGAAAGACCTTCCACGAGCCCTATATGCATGGGTTAGTCACTACGTGTAATAAATGGCCGCGGAATGTCACTTACATCGTCCTCACCCTCAAGGGCCAGAGTTCTCACCTGCGGGTACATTCGAAAATACCGAGTACAGGCGTGTGAACCTTCCAGTCTGTCTAGCGCTCGGTCTCGATTTCTATCTCGAGCTGAATATTGCTGATATTGGCGCCGGGAGTGCCTTATCTAGGGCGCGCGAGTGTATGGCCAGAGATCTTGAGTTCTCCCCCCTGTCCGTCCCGCTGAAGAAGACTCCCAATCCCTTGCAATGTCGCCAAAGACTTCGCACCGAACATAAGCCTCGTTGAATGGATACATTATTCCCAGATGGTGGTGACCAGGCTGTGTGATCTCATGATTCACTTCAGGATTAATTTCCATCCCCGGCCAGATTCCGATGGGAGGATACTCATATCCAAGGTCGACACCGTCATTCCGGGCCTCAATAATATGATCCCAAGTTGCTGTAAGGAAGTTATTGATATAGCTCTTATTCACAATCTCATCCTGTATGGCTTGGCGTAGAATGCGCTGCTCGTGTGCCTCTAGCCAGAAAATTTTGAGACAGTGGATGCTGGGGGTTGTCGCTATAATTTCGAGAATCGAACTGATCTTGTTAATAAGGTGTTCTCTTTTGCTAAACTACCACTCTTCCTTGCGCTTGGAGAAACAATGGGAATACAGGTCCCTGTCAGCAAGGTCCGCGAGAATATTGACAGTAAGTTGTCTCATAATCTTGTGAAGAACACAACTGGTCTAAAACTCTTGGTTAGATATGCTGCTGATGACTGTAGCATTACCCAACACAGATGCTATAGGCATTGTGTTATCATATGGCATGGCCATTGTGATGCAGTTATTCGCCAAAGCTGTTCGCAGCTGTTGTGAAGGGGGCGGAATATTAGAAAGGAAAATTCTACTCTGGGTGCGAGATCAGGTTCTTCTCTGGATCCTTTGTATTCTGTCGACTCGTCGTATTTGCTATTGTTGTGTTTGCTTTTGAATTCACTCTTCTGTATTTGACCAGACGGATGCCTGAGGCTAGGACTCATGTCGACGCCAATTCTAAGGCCCCCCCAAAAATGCCGACTCACGATAATCGAAGGGAAAGGTCCCGATGAGGGGAAGTATTGTATTATCGGGACGGATTTGGATATTGATTCTGTATTCACCCCCCCCACCCCCCCCCCTCTAACCCCTTTTTGTTTTGTTTCGCTTTATAGTTGGGAAACGGAAAGGCTGATGGCTGGTGTACAGACAAACTGGGACTCTGCATCCGGCAACAGCTCCAGGGCGATAATTGTCTGGGAGAGTAGTGATCTGATTCACTGGACCGACGAACGACCGCTTACCGTCGAAGACGAGGCGGTGGGGATGGCGTGGGCGCCGGATGTGGTTTGGATGCCGCACGGGGAGAGTATTTTGTGCATTGGGGGCGCAGTTAGTGTGTCTTACTCTCCTATCCTTCTCGTCGAGATGTCTATAGCGGGGATGCAGACTGACGATGAATGTAGGATAGTTCGCCGAAGACGACTCATCCTCATCCCATACCGGCGACCCAGTCATGCTGAATAGTCTTCGCTCTGACTACACCTCCGACTTTCGGGTGTTCACTTCGCCGCAGACGTATATTAGCCTCGGTGAAGAGACGGCAATTGACCTTTCTTTCCTGCAGATCAATGAGAGTATCTTTGTGCGGTACTACGTTGACGGTCCTACGACGTCTCCTGTGCCAGGAGATCAGCAGGGGCTCTTCGGTGAGTGGACGACCTTGGACGGGAAGGTTGATAATAGCGCGAGCTTTGAAGCGCTGTGCGTTCATAATGCCATATGTCAAAATATAACTCTTAGCTAGCTCCGGTGCAAGATGTTTAGGGCGCCTGTATCTTCACCTGAAGGCGCCTGATGGTTGGTGGCTCGCGGGCCGGCTTCTCGGACAAATCGTGGCTCGCTCCATACATTGACAAGCAGCAGAAAAGATTAATTTGGATTCCATTTTGTGGTCCTTTCTTTGTCTGCTAGGTTGTTCCGGAAATTATGCCTTGGGCGGCGTGACGGGGGTGCCTTATGCGAGCCGCGAACCCCGATGCGAATCCCGAGTAATTAACGAAACGAGTATATATAGAGACGGAGTGAGCTACGAGCGTCGATTTCATTAAAAAACGACCCCCCCCCCCCAGCCAAAAATGTCTGTGCCACCGTCAGATCTCGAGAAGCCAGCACCCCAAGAGGAGCCTGCACCCGAATCGATGCCATGGCACCCCAGCCAGTATCCCGATGGCGGCCTCCAAGCGTGGCTAGTGGTCGCAGGAGCATTCTGCTGTTTATTTTGTAGCTTCGGCTGGATCAACTGTATGGTCGATCATCCCTTTTCCGACCTACCGTTCACACACTGACTGGCGGCCCAGGCATTGGGATGTTCCAAAGCTTCTATGAAACCCATCAGCTGCAAGAGTACTCGGCCAGTGAGATTTCCTGGATCGCCTCGCTGGAGCTCTTCATCATGTTCTCAGTAGTATGTGTAGACAAAGGAGCAAAGGAATATGCCCTGCATCAGTGCTGACTTCCCAGGGACCGATCATCGGCCGCATCTACGACAGGCAAGGCCCCCGCTATCTGCTCCTTTTCGGTACCTTCATGCACGTCTTTGGCTTGATGATGGCCTCACTCGGCACCGAGTATTACCAGATCCTTCTGGCCCAGGGAGTCTGCAGTTCGATCGGCATCAGCTGTCTCTTTACCCCGGCCACCTACAGTACCCTGACCTGGTTCCATCGCCGACGAGGCCTCGCGATTGGCATCGTCGCCGCCGGATCCAGCTTGGGCGGAGTCCTCTTCCCCATTATGTTCGACCATCTTATCACCGACGTGGGATTTGCCTGGGCCATCCGCATTGCGGCATTCCTCATCCTGGCGATGCTCATCTTTGGCAATCTCACCGTTAGGTCGCGAATCAAACCGTTCCCCAAAAATCTGCGTCTGATCGACTACCTGAAGCCTCTCCGCGAGCGCGTCTACCTATTGACCTCGATCGGCTCGTTCGTCTTCTACCTGGGCATGTTCCTCCCGATCAACTACATCCAGGTGCAGGCGACCGCATACGGAATGCGCCCTGACCTCGGAAACTACCTCATTCCCATCCTCAACGCCGCGAGTCTCTTCGGGCGGATCTTCCCTGGATGGCTGGGTGACCGGATGGGGAATTACAACGCGCAGATCCTCATGAGTGTTTTCTCAGGCACGTTGTCGCTGGCCCTGTGGATTCCGGCCAAGGACAACGCACTCGTGATTGTCTTTGCAGCGCTGTACGGCTTTGGATCCGGAGCGTTCGTCGCGTTGCTGCCCGCCATGATCGCGCAGATTTCGGACATCAAGGAGATTGGGACGCGCACGGGGGTCGAGTTTGCCATTATGTCCGTTGCGGCGCTGGTCAGCAACCCGATCGGGGGGGCGCTCATCAGGTATGATCCGGTCGACTTTTCCCGCTTGCAGATCTTTTGTGGTACGGTGTTGCTTGGAGGGGCGTTTTTCTTCGCTCTGGCTCGTATGGCTCTGGCGGGGCCTGGGCTTGTCCAGAAAGTTTAGTGTTCATAAATTAAGAGAATCATAGACAGTGAGACAAGCAGGGGACTCGGAGGAAATGATAAACATTTTCTGTCAAGAAAGCGTAAATTACACGGCACTTCGACATCGTCAATACATCCGAAAAATACACAGTAATACGGTATCTCTCGCATAAGCTATGCGACTCCGAAGCGCCGACCTACTTACGGACTCACTCCTCTCCCCTCGTCAAACAAGTCACACATTGTCATCATCATCATCATGAGCGAAGGACGCCGTACCCACCGCCGTAGCTGCTTCCTCTGTCGCTCTCGGAAGGTCAAATGTGACCGACAGCAACCCTGTGGCGCCTGCGTTCGGGCTGCCTCCAACTGCGTCTATCCCAGTGGGACGGGGCGAGCCCCGAAGCGGCCGCGGCAATCCGTCAACAACTCGGCAGTGCTGTCAAGACTGGGCCGCCTGGAGAGTATCATTCGGCAGCTGGAAGGCCAACATGCCCAGCAACCGCGGCAACCAGCCTTAGAGCCCTCCACGGCCGGCCCCTCAACCCAAGGCGACCAGCGGAATGGTCGTCTCGCCATTGACAGCACCTCAAGTGTCTACGTGAGCAACGTGCTTTGGGCGAGTCTGGGCGATGAGGTCTGTCCTTACACCGCATGTTCTGCACTTTGGGTAAGACCTGACCGAGGCGATAGGTGGAAGAGCTACGGGATTTGCTACATGAACCGTCCTCGAATGACGACGACGACGGTGACGGCGACGAGGGGGAGTGGCAGGAGGAAACAGACGAAAAAGAGGAGCCACTCGGCAGTCCCGGGTTAAATGCAGCCATCATGGGCTTCAGGTCGCTCGCCCACTCACTGCGAGCTTACCATCCGCCGCTCGCTCAGCAGGTCGCTCTGTTCGAAATCTTCCAGACCAATGTCATTCCAATGGTGAAGATTTTTCACACGCCGACCCTCACACAGCTCTTCTGGAACACGGTTGCCTCGTTGGACGCCCTCGATTGCAACGCAGAGGCCCTCCTGTTTGCCATTTACTATGCCGCCATCATCAGTACCGATCAGAATCAGTGCCCTGTTGGCATAAATCGGCTCCAGGCCCTTCATACCTATCGTTTTGCCGTCGAGCAGGCACTCGCCCGCGCCGATCTGCTGAATACCCAGAACACAGTCCTGTTACAGGCAGCGGCCTTGTTTCTCAGTGCCCTACGCAGCGAGGATGACTCCCGAACGGTGTGGTCACTGACGGCCTTGATTGTGCATATCGCGCAGGCTATGGGTCTCCATCGCGACGGCGCAGCCTTTGGTTTGCTGCCACTCGAGACCGAACTGCGACGGCGACTGTGGTGGTTCATCGTCGGCCTCGACCAGCGCTCGTCCGAGTATCATGGTTACGAGCCGATTGTCTCCGAGGCGTCCTTTGATACCCGACTGCCGTTGAATGTCAATGACTCGGATTTGACCGCGGACATGGTCCACCCGCCGACCGAACGCGATGGTCCCACAGAGATGACCCTTAGTCTGATCGGGTGGGAAGCCATCTCCATTGTGCGCAAGGTCAGCTTCATCCCACCGCACTGCCGTCAAGCAAGGACCACCACCAGCAATTCATCCCTCGCCGAACTGTCCTTGCCCGAACGGGAGGCCCTGGCGCAGGAGCTCCAGACCCGCCTGGAGACCCGGTACTTGCAGTACTGCAATCCCGCAGACCCCTTTCTCTTTGTCTCCTCTACTGTGGCGAAGCTGATCATCGCCCGCGTGTGGCTGATGGTCCATTACCCCCGCAAGCAGGCGGACAGCAGCAAAGAAATAGCGCCTGCCTCACCCCAGGCGAGTCTGCAGGACAGGATATTTCCCCTCTCCATTGAGCTCCTGGAGCTCTCGTGCTCCCTCCTGTGCAATGGCAGCGTCGCGCACTGGGCCTGGCGATTCGACACATACCTGCAGTGGCACGCAGTTGCGCTCGTTCTATCAGAGATTTGTACTCGACCCCCGTGCCGGGATTGCGACAGGGCTTGGGCAGCAGTGGAGTTCCTTTACGACCGCTGGCGCATGAAGGAACATACGCGCAAGGGGACGCTGTGGAAGCCGATCGGGCGGTTGATGGCCAAGGCGCGTTATGTCCGCGAGATGCAGTCAGTGGACAGAGGCTGCTCTTCGTCGGCGGTGGAAGCAAATCCTAATGCACCCTTTGTTGCCTCGCACAATAATGTGACGACGACATTGAATCCGCTCGCTGATATCTTCTCTCTGGCCCCGTTTATGGAGCTGAGCCCCGGTTTGGACGACGTCTTCCCTGTGGACGATGATTTTGTTCAGGTCGGTATGAGGGCCGGTTCGTAGAACATAGATTTGACTTGGCTGTAGGTAGTTGTCCCGAGGCAATACCTTCGATTGGATGATTTTCTCCTATCTAGCTACATATAGCTCCAGCTTGACCGACCAGCTGACTTGACCAGGAATTCAATCCCATTGTAGCCAAGTACAAATGAATGTCGAGAAACCCGACTATACGTACCTCGGAGCGCTGGAGGGTTCCATGCAGCCCGAGGTACTGTGTGCATGCCTACATGGGTATAGCTGTGTATTTATAGTCAACCTCGTATCCGTATCAATCGGTGCATTGTGACAGTTCATTCTTAGTGCTGAGTCAGATAAAATGCCCGAGGCTTTGTGAAGAAATCCTGCGCTCATTAAGCTTTTGACAAGGGCTTGCCAGGTCTTGTCAGGTCTTGTCAGAGGAGACAAGCAACGAAACGGGCGGCAGCCTATCATGACAAGGAGCAGTGGACCCTGAATGAGACCCATGGATGGTGTTCGAGGTTTCATCCCACCATTTAATATCAGACAGCCCATCATGGATGCCCTCACTGCCACGTGACTCCGCCTTCTGCACAGGTCCTGTCAGACTTCCGGGGCTGACAGTTGACTGGGGTTCAGAAACGAGATTTCCGTCTGCCGATCCTTCAGAAGGACGGGATCCCTCCCTCGCTTCCATCATCGCCATCGCTCTTCTTATCATACCCTCGGGCTTGGACGGCCATGCGGTGTCCTGATTAGTCCTTCGCATTCTCCCGCCCAATACGACCGTTCTGGAACATCCTCCTTCCCATTCCTCCTGCCCTGATAGGTCGCCAGCTTCAAGTTCCCCCCTCGCTGAAAGGTCTGTGTCACGTGAGAAGAACGGATGGGACCCAATTTGGCCACTGTTGTATCTTCACCCAACGGCTCAATACGGGGCCCAGAATCCATCCGCAGATCGGGTCTCCGCTCATATTGCTTAGTATTATTACGTTAAAACGGAAGACGCCATACACTGATCCATTGGCTGATAATGTCCTGTGCTGCTCGTGTTCGCTGGGAGGCACAGAGGGTCGGCAGGGACTTAAGGGTATGAAAACGAGCTGTCTCTCTCCGTCTGTTCCGAGCATCCTCTCCTACGATCTCTCCCATTTCGCAAGATGAACGCAGACACCTCAAACAATGCTAACTCGCACCCAGCTGCGAAGGCCACCAAGCTGAAGGCGAGTTGTGACTTCTGTGCCCTCTCTAAAATCAAATGTGATCGAGGACAGCCGCAATGCCGGCGATGTACCAAGAACGGCGTCATGTGCCACTACAGTGAAACCCGCCGCATTGGAAAGGCTCGTCAGATCTATGCAGCCTCGCGTGCTCCTGGAGGTGCTACCATGCAAGGCACGCCCCCGCAGGGAGAGCCGAAATCGAAGAACTTCGCGACTGCGGAGACACATCGGACAACACCAAACAGCAAGAACCAGATCCACGGGGACGGGGACGGGGACGGGGATGATCGATGCGGATCGTTCGACTATGCGACGCCGTTGAATCTATTCGACGACTTTCTCTCCCAGAAACCTGAGTTGATCGCCTCGTCGTTCGGTTACACGACGAGACCCGCCAGGACGCAGCCTTACTGCAGTGGATCCGAGAACGTGGTGGTCCCCTTCCTGAGTCTCGAATCGCCCGGCAGCTTTCTCGCGAACAACAACCTCGGCGGCGGCACGGCGGATCTCGGAGCGGGTGATATGAACACAAACATGCAGGATTCGGATCTCGTCGGGGAGCAGCGGATATGGGATACACCGGTTGTGTCGGGGCCATCTTCAAGTGCGGGACACACGACGACGGACTGCATCAGCCATGTTTCCGCGGTGCTCCAGACCCTGCACGTCACCAGGGCGTGTGTCCGCTCCGAAAGCCCGCCCGCAAAGCCCATCTTAACCCTTGACGTGGCGCTGCAAAATAACCGCATGGCCACGGACACGGTGCGAGAGATCCTTGACTGTCCCTGCTCACACCGCATGAGCGTGGCCCTACTACTGGTTCTCATTACGCACCAGGTGATGGAGTCGTATCGCACGGTCCTGACCCAGCACCAGCACCAGTCCGCTCCTCCCGATAGTGACTATATACTCCCTGTCCTTGATATTCCCCTGTCCATTGGGGGGTATCTTCTGGACGATAACATGCGCACTCAGGTGGTTGTGCAGGTGATTCGCTCTGAATTAGAAAAGATAAGCTCACTACTGGACGCATTTGCGCGCTACGCTGAGACGATGAGAAACCAACCCGAAGAGGCCGTATTGGGGACTTATGTCGAGGCCCTCCGAGCTGGTCTCAACGACCTTTCGCATTCGCTCGATGAACGGAGGGTCGACGCTTAGCTTTGGCGAGGCCAGAGATATGATGTTATGATAGCTATGTTTTCTTGCTATGCTTTTGGTTCCAAGAGACGTATACACAGGAAGCGTGTCTGTGGCTAGAATCCTAGACTTTTCCACGAGTGGTCGGCCAATCCAACTTTCGCAGCTCAGCTTCCATCTCTTCCGTTGACCTCCATTGAAATTGGCGGAAACAAGACGAACACGAGAAAATCAGCCATGCGTTGCATCGGGCGTCGGGTAATTCCTACGCACACCTCCCCAGCAGGGGCTCAAACAGATCTCGGCCCAACAACGCGCATCCGGCGCCTTTCTTATCAAAACGCTGCGCCTGGGCCCTGAACAAGGCTGTTCCTGCGAAACGCAAGCATGGCACTAGTAGCACCACCGAAGAACCCTTCGGGCATAGCCTGCCGTGTGTCCCGCCCGCATAACCCTTATCCGACGCCGGTTGTGAGATGCACATCTTGACTTCGGGTCCGGGCTGCTATCCGAGCCCGATCTCAGTGGAGTCTGTGCCGTGGTGGCGTGGCGTGGCGGCGGCGCTTCTTCGTATTCATGCATCTCTTTCGCTTCGGGGCGATCTCCGTCTTGGCAAGACGCCGCATACAAACCATACGGTACAATACACCTGCAGAACAAAATGGTTACCACAATGGGTCCAGGGGTTTCCCCGTCCAGAAGATTGGCACGATGAATCTGATAGTCAGTCTAGTTTATGTACAGATACTCAAACAGACATCGCCCCCCGCATGATCTCCACAAGCCCCGAGGCTGCAGGCTCCCGGACCATCGAGAAATGGTTCGCCCCAGCCAACGTCTCGATACGCAGGTTTCCGCGCCCCAGCAGCGTGTCCCACCCATTCGGACCTAGATCTGCGCGGTCCTCCAAAAGCCATGCTATCTCCTTGGGATCGTCAGGCTGCGGTTCAAACTGAAGAAGACGGCGCGCAGACTTCCGCAGGCCATCCCGCGCCCAGATGACAGTCGTCTTTGGCGCTGCGCGTGCAGGCTGGAACGGGAGTGGCTGATACTGATCCAGCGCGTCGATGAATGCAAGGAAATGCTGGATCAGCCATGCAGGCGGTGTCTTCCCACCATGGCTGCCGAAGACGCCGGCCTCCTCCAGGACGCGGTAGAAGTGCGCGGGGAGCTTGCCGAGCCCAATGGGATTTGGCGAGTCCAGCAGAATCAACCGCTCGACTGTCTCCCCATCCTGTTGCACGAGGTACTGCGCCGCGTCGTAGGCTGCGATGCCCCCTGCCGACCATCCCGCTAGGCTGTAGGGCCCGTGGGGCTGGCGGCGGCGGATCTCGGCCACGTAGGACGGGGTGAGGTCTTGCAGGGCGCAGTTCAGGTCCTGCGGGTTTCTCATGTATGGGCAGTTCATGCCGTAGACGGCGACGGTTGGGGAGATTGGAGGGAGCATTGCGTAGGAGGTGGACGAGCCGGAGCCGTCGGGGAAGAGGAAGAGAGTTTGGGAGCAGGTGGATGGGGAGCCTTGCAGGAGGATCGATGTCGCCGGGGGATGATGGTTGTTAACTGGTGACTTCTTAGCTGCTGGTTCCGGTGTCGCTGCCGGTTCAGTCGCAGTCGCAGTCGCAGTCGCAGTCGCAGTCGCAGTTGTAGCTGCACCGAAGATTGCTCGCAGCGAGGACGTTATTGCCGCAGGACTGGTAGATTCCATGAACAGATCCGCCGGCAGGTCGAAGCCCAATTCTTCGCGGACTCGACCCAGCGCCGTGAGAGACAGCAGTGAATCGAGTCCTACCTCTGCCAGATCGTCGACCTTGGCTAGCTCTTTTGTGCTGATTCCGATCTCTTGCGCCAGGATGGCCATGATCATTGCAATGTTGGCTTCTGGACTGCCAATCTGATCCTCGTCATGGACAGTCATCGGAGTTGTGACGGCGGTGGCATTCTCGCTCGGTGATGCGATGACACTCGCGTCTTCGCTGCTACTTCCGGACGACGATGACGACGGGGAACCGAGGTATTCACGCAGAGATCGCACAGATGGACAGTCTTCGAATAGTGACGCCGGGATGTCGAGGTTGAGAGCCTCGCGGAACGTGCCGAGAAGAGTCAGCGACATCAGGGAGTCAACGCCCATGTCGGCGAACTCCACGTCGTCTGTGAGTCGGGCGATGGGGACGCCGATCTCCTTTGCAAGAGCCGCCAGTACTTGCTGCCATACTGTCGAACCATGACCATGTGGCGTCGAATCTGCTTTGTGACTCCGATTTCGAGGTGCAGACTCAGTTGCGCGAGTTGCAATCGGGCGAACACTGCTGGTTTTAGCCTTCGGCGCTGGCAAGAGCATCTCCAGGACGCGACGAGCAATTTTCTGGAACGTGACGGACCCATACTGCGCGATGATCTGGTTGTCTCGAAGAACGTAGACATCGCCCGCATACAGGCTGCCATCATCGCGCAGAGGCTGCATCCGCACATGCGTCTGGTAGACGTGCTCTGTCGAGAACTGCTCCGCGCAGCGCATGAAGCTCCAGCCATGGTTGACGAAGAGATGGTCCGACAAGTCCAGGGAATCGTTGGAGTTCATGATAAACCCCGTGAGATGACCGAAGCTGTCGCACCAGATAGGGTTCAACACATACTGTCCCTTGGTCTGCTGCAAGCGGACTTTTGCTGTCGCTTCGAGGCCCGAACTGTCAAAGGCAATTTCTTCGAAGCCCTGGTACGACGGCCCGTATTGCACGGTAGATGAGAAGATCTTGTACGCGAGGCCGCGGTGGACCTTATGTGTTTGTCCTGTGGTGACGCCCTCTTTCAGTTGATCGATGCTGCGTTGGATTAGGTAAAGATTACGGCGCCAGCTGTCTTGCCAGACTGCTGGTTGCTGTAAATCGATGGTGCATTGCGCGTGGGTCACGGTACGCTTGCCCGAGTTGTCAACACTATATATCGTCATCTCTCCGTGGCGCGTCCTCCAGTCGAAGTCGAGCGAGGCTTGATAGAGCTGCGGGCCTGTTTCTTTCACGACGAGGGCTTTCTCTACAGCCATGTTGCCAACGTCGGGGAGGAGGCCTTCTTCGTTTTTGTTCTTCTCCGCGACGTAGCGACCTAGGGTGTATGCAATATTGGCATACAGCGACTAGAGAAGCAAGAGGGATTAGTTTGTGCCGGCGGAAAGGCGTGTGAAATAAACCTACCGAAGGACAGAGGATCACTCCATTAACCCTATGGTCCATCGCTACCTGCAGAAGCTCGGGGTCATGCAAGTCCGCTTCAATGACAATCTCTGCGCGTGTGCTCCCAACCTCCTCTTTCACAATCTTCTGCACCGATGGGCTGAGCCGAGTAGATACCGGAGGACTCAGCACGGGAGTATCTGAGCCTCCCTTCGTGAGGCACCAATTGTCTTTATACTGAATCCAGTAGTTCTCATAGTCCCAGCTGTACGCCGGCAGCGGGAGAACGTTATGGCTCATCCTGAAATCACGATGATATTCCTCCCAGTTGACCGCAACCCCGGACAAATGCAGCATCCGCAGCGCCTCAGCCATGGTCTTGAACGTATCCTCGCCTCGGCGAAGAGAGGGACAGATGCGGAAGTCAGCACCCAGTACATTTTTCGCCATGCGCGTGAGGATCGGATGCGCGCCGATTTCGATCCCCATGCCCTTCGCGGGGTCGATGGTTCCCATGCGCTGGGCGGCTTCGACGGCGCCGAGGAAGTTGACCTTCTCGCGACAGTGTCGTGTGATATAGTCTGGTCCAAAGGCCCCATTTCCATCTTCCGCTGTAATCACACGGCCCAGGAGCGACGACACCACGGGGACTGTAGGCGCGTGGAACGTCAGTCGACCGGCAATCTGCTCCAGTTCCCCCAGGATTGAGTCCACCTGCGAGGAGTGGAAGGCAAAGGGGAGGACGAGCTTGGTAGAGGGCACGCTGTGTGCCGAGAGCTTCTCAGACGCCTTGTTGATATCCTCGTTGGCCCCGCTAAGCACGGTATCCTGAGGTCCGTTGGCGCAGGCGGCCTCAACGCCAGTGTCTCCGAGGACTCGCGCGATGTCTAACGCGGATGCCTTAACGGCGAGCATGCCGTGCGTGCCAGCGGTGCATTTCCGCTCAAGCAGCAATGCGCGCTCCCCTGCCAGGTACAGCGTATCGCTGACGCTTAGAACCCCGGCCATGCACAGAGCTGCAAACTCTCCCAGACTGTGTCCGATCACGTAGGACGGCGCCACCCCCCAGCTTTGCCATAGCCGTGCGAGCGCAATCTGGACAGCCACAGTCCCGATTTGCACGATTGTCGGTGACAGTGCCTCCACGTTCTGCTCTACGCAAGTCACGAGGGGCAGGAAAGAAGGGAACCCGTGGCCACGGCTGACATAGTCGAAGTCGACGATGTCTCGACTGAAGGAGGAGATATTCACGTATAGATCCCGGGCCATCGCGGTCTGCTGTGCCCCCTGGCCCGTGAAGAAGAAGCCGATGGGGGACGCCTTGGACGGGCAAGGGCGGATGTCTGGCTGGGACGCAGACTCAAGCAAGAGGCGCTTGATCTGCTGGAGATCATCACCCACGACGGCGACACGGCGTGAGTGGTGCATGCGTCGCGCAGTTGTTGTGTACGCAAGGCGGGACAGCATATCTGACGAGGTTTCTTGGCCAATGTAGTCTGCGAGAGCTTGCAGATTGCTCCTGAGGGACTTGTCGGACCGAGCTGAGACCGTGATAAGGTGATGTCTGCGGGCGTCTTCTTGAAGAGTGCTCTCATGTCTGTCATCGTCCGCGACATCTTCAAGGAGCAGCGCAGTGTTGCCCCCAGCAGCAGAGAAATTGTTGACAAACATTCGACGCTTGCTCCCCTTTGGACGCACCCACTGCGTCTCAGACCGCGCAATGTGGACATTGCGTGCTTCCAGATCAGTTGGGAAGCCATGATTGATCTTCGTCTTGATGCCACAGTGCGGTGGAATGCGGTTCTTCTGCATCATGAGCAGCACCTTGATCAACGCGGTGACTCCAGAGGCGGATTCGCCATGACCGACGTTGGCTTTGACCGATCCAAGATGCAAGGACCTGTCTCGCGGGCGACTCATATCCCATGCAAATGTGTCAAGCACCGATTTCATCTCCACCGCATCCCCAGCCTGGGTGCCCGTTCCGTGCATCTCGATATAACTCACATCATGCGGGTGGATCCCGGATTCCGTGAGCAGCTGTCGGAAGATATACTCCTGCGCGTCGGCAAGGGGGCGTGTAATAGATACAGCTTCGGCAGAGTGAGAGGTGCGAGCACCCAGGATGACGCCGAAGATGGGATCCTCATCGGCGACGGCGTCATCGAGGCGCTTCAAAATCACGGTCCCAACCCCATCCGCGCGACAGTACCCGTCTGCTCCATCGTCGAACGTCTTGCAGTTCCCCGTGGCCGAGAGGAAATGCCCCCGGTCCAGGCCAGCAAAGTTATCCGGGTTCGTCAAGATATTCGTACCACCCGCGAGGGCAGTGTCGCATTCGCGATTCAGCAACGCCGTGCAGGCAACGTTGATGGCAGCCAGACTGGACGAGCACGCAGTGTCGACGGAGACGCTGGGCCCGCTGAATTTGAAGAAGTAGTTCAAGCGGCCCGGGATAAACGCCCGATTGCCCCCAGGGATGAAATAGGTATCCACGTCTTGACCACTGTTCACCTCGCGCCAGTCGTCGCTCGTGGTCCCGTAGTACACGCCCACACGGTGCCGCTGCGTGGACGCCGTCCGATCCGGGACCAAGCCGGCCATTTCAATTGCCTCGTAGGCCGTCATCAAGGCTAGGCGCTGCGCCGGATCGGCCTGGCAGGCCTCTCGCGGCGAGAAATGAAAGAAGCGCGCATCGAACAATCCTGGGTTCCGGATCCAGCATCCGTGCAAGATGCGGCTTGTGTTTTTCCTCTGCAGCGTCGGGTCCCAATGGGCCTGGGCATCGAACCGATCCGGTGGAATGGGCTTGTGAACGTCCAGGCCCTGTTGGAGGAGGCTCCAGAATTCATCTAGCCCGTCGGCTTCGGGGAAGCGGCCGCTGAAACCGATGATTGCGATCTTGGAGGAATTATGGCTTGGGAGCTCGTCTGGTTCGGTCTGATTTCCACCTATATTCAGACAGTCCACGTCGAGGCTCTTCTGGCGTAGAGATGTCATCAATCCGGATGCAGTCTGTGTGTGAATCGGGATTAGGTGGACGGTGCTGCCACCTGGTATACATTTGGACAGACCGTCAGTCAGGAGGTCCAGCCGAACCTGACGGGTTAAGATCTCCGCGACTAGCTCGTGAAGGAGACTGCCGAAGGAAGATTCATTCAATATCTGCCCAGAAGCAGTAGAAATGACCGGGATACGGGTGTCTTGATCTCGCAAAGAGTAGTTGAAGTGAGGGCTGGAGTTCAGGATCTTGGCCACGTCGGTCTCGGTATAGAGGTGCGGCGCATGGTAAGGGGCATAAATTGGCATGGACAAGCACCGCTTGAAGACAGAAGAGCTCTGCAATGCTTCAATGACGCTGGGTGACCCACTGATGACTACTGAATTTGCGCTGACGGCACTGATATATGGTGTCGTAGTGGGCGGGGCACTCTGTCCGAATTAGGGCTGTGCGTCTCAAATGCATAGACAGCTCGATCTAGTACACACCTTGATATCAACAACCGCCTGGATTGCATCCATGGCCTCTACCTCCGACAGCCCGGGAACAAACAGAGTCCATGGCTTTGGATTTGCCGATGGTGGTGATGATGATGACCGGACCAGAGTGTTTGCTCGCCGAGAGGCATGTATGCCTACCCACAATGCAACTCGAACTGCCTCTACCCCCAGGGGAATCAGATCAGCGGTCGTTCTGGCGCAGCATATTGCGGCGGCTGCGAGTGAACCGGTGCAGAGGCCAGCTAGGAACCGGCTCTGGGGGGGATGAGAATGGGTGAGCTTTGTGCTCTGCTGGAGACTGTGCAAATGTTAGTCGAGGAAACATCGAATCTGCTCTTCGGGTACCGTACCGAATATATTCTCCAATCTCGTGGAGACATAGCAACGCACTCTCAAGAGCGGGATGCCGCCTCCCCTTGTGGATAGCATCAAGAAGGAGTGCGAGAGTCTCAGGTTGCGGGAGACAGACCCGCTCGCTCGCAGGGAGGCCGGAAATCTCCTGTCGAATGGCAAGAAAGCCTTCAAAAAGAAAGGAGGTCAGTGTACTGTTGCCCTTGACCTGCAACAGATGCTGCAGATGGGACTCCACGGGGACTGTCTGGTCTCCAAAGATGTAGACTTCCATGATGGCAGTCCTTGGAGGCATGCATGCGAGGATCTGGACGCCGGTTTCGAGCAACATGCCAAGTCATTTCTTAATATGACACAGTCGGATTATCACGGATCTAGTCGGCAGGCGAAGCTGGTGCTGTGGTTCGTCATGTCGCCATTCTCGGGATACAACCCTAGGCAAGCCCTAAGACCGAGATGTCCGACAGGTCCGAGACAAAACAGCTTTAAGGAGTCCCATGGATCATGCCCTCCAGCACAACCCTCAATGACTTAACGCTTTTCCGCCATGTCCCTCTGCCTCACCATCTGCGGCTACAAGAAGCCCGGCCTCGGCGACGAGGAATACCGCGATTACATGCTGCACACCCATGGGCCCCTGGTCCAGGGCCTCATGGAGCAGTATGGCATCAAGCGATGGACAATGGTACAGACAGCTTTCTTTGCACGAAGCAGGGACTTGGGTTTGTCAGTCAGCCCCAATGCTAATGTGGACTGCTGCCGTAGACACACAATCTCCCCTCGACGCGTGCGCAAATGAGCCGGCTCTTCGACCCGCAGTTCGCCAATGTCGCCGACTACGACGCCTTCGTGCAAATCTTCTTCGACGACGTCGAGGATTTTGTGCGCATGAAGGCGGACCCGTACTTTCTGGCTACGGTGACGCCTGATCATGAGAATTTCGCTGATACCAAGCGAAGTCGGTCAGTCAAGTCTGTATGCCTCCCAATACTGACTAGCTAACTGTGAAAAGGATGACGATCGGAGTTGTTCACGATCTTCTGGTGGATGGCAAGGCTGTGAGGAATTAGATCAAGCAGGTAGAGCCTTATCGCAGAAATAGCATGTGTATGGTGTGATTGTTAGTCTCGAGTCTGTGTTCAGGATTGCAACTTCTGTCTGCCTCTGGGAGTGCATATAACTTTTCTGGTGTTGTTGCGGACGTGCCTGAAACCCTAAGCCCTAATACGTCATGCAAAAACAACTTGATGAGAACACTTGACAGCACCAACCACGACGGCGTAAGATATCTACTCCAGAGCCAACTCGATAATAGAAAGAACGCTCCCGGCAGGCTGCACGACCTTCTTCACAACCAGCCGCTCATCGACGCAAGTGAAAATCCGCTCCCAGTCCTCCATCTGCCGCTCCTGACTATTAAACACCTGCAACATCGTCAAATCGCGCACACGCAGCAACCGCTCTCTCGACGTCGGCACAGACCCCGGCTCCGGAAGAACAGAGTCCATAATCAGGATCCGCGCCCCGTCGCGCTTCTTGCTCTCCCTCAGAGCCTCGACCAACCGCGACAGAATGCGCACGCAGTCATCAAAGCCCCAATCATGCAGGATCATCCGCAGGAGATAGACATCTGCGTCTCCTGCCATGGCGGGCTGGGGCTCGAAGAAATCGTGCCGTTGGTACGTGATGCGCGAGGCGAGGTCCGCATCTTCTTGCGACTGCGACTGGGACTCCAGGTATGCAGGGCCGCCGGCTACGACGTCCGGGAGGTCTTCGACGATGAATCTCAGCTCTGGGAATTTTCGGGCCAGTGCGATGGATGCGTGGCCCGTGGAGCCGCCGACCTAGATCAAACCAAGAAAACTCGAATCAGCGTGCGGATTGTATCCCTGCTTTTGTGTAAGGACTCACGTCGACGACGAGACCACGGCCGAGAGAGGTCCAGTCCCAGCACTCGACTAGCTGCTTGAGATGCGTGCCTTGGCTTGCCGTGACTGCACGCATGTAGCCCGCAAACTGGCGGTGTCTCTCCTCCTGCTGGCCGAGGTGCTTGAAGAACGGCAGATCCGTGTTAAAAGCAATGTTGTATGCGGTCTGCGTGGTATGTGCGCAATTTGTCTCGGTATTCGGCCACTTCCACTTCTCGTGGACTTCCGCCATCGCCAGTGCGGTGGGCGCGGAGATATCGCTGTTGAAGACGGCCCAGTCGTGGAAGCCAGAGTTGATCTGGAGCAGGGCCGACGTGGCGGAGTGGGAGACGTGGCCTGGCGGCGTCTCCACGAAGAGGCCGTTTGTCATGGCCATCTGGGTGATGCTTTTGAGGGCGTGCTCGGGGACTTTGGCCAGGGCAGCGAGGTCGGCGTAGGGGATGGAGCCTTCGAGCGGCACCAGGTGGAAGATTCGGAAGTGGCAGAGCCAGCGCAGGCAAGAGATGTAATGATACTACGCACGGTAAGCGGCCAGCCATACTTCTGCAAGAAGAGAAGAGAATACTTACGCCGGTCTGGAGATTGGCCAGGTACTCGCTGGGTCCTGCAGCCAGTTGGAAGATGCGCAGGGCATAGTCGAGGATGCGTTCCCGGACAGCCTGTGCGCCCTCAGAGGCATCGTCAGGGAGGACAACGGGGGGAGTGCTACGGTCGAAGGACGGTGCTGGGTGGCCTGTCGATTCGAGATAGTCAGTCAATCGGGTGACGTCCTTGACCAGAGACTGGACAAGCTGCTCCATCACGGGGGGTGCAGTGAGAGCCATCCTCGTTACGCTGTCGTCGGATGATCGTAGACTCAGACTGCTTGGTTATATTCATTGCTGCTCGCGCCTTTCGGCCAGCTCGGATTTCGACGGATTCCGATGCTTTCAGTGTTGCGCGAAACTAAGAATCAAAGCCGGAGAGAACATAGATCAATTCATGATATGTAATTCATCATTCGAGACCGTCCGCCCATCCTGTAAGGGCCAGATGTGCTGTGCCTTGTTCTTGGTTGAGCCTTCCAGCGCTCGGGTATCTGCCAGTGGAAGCGTGTCGTCGTCGTCACCTCCCAGAAGTCCCGTCGACCGGTCGATTTGCCCAAATACGAATGCGCCGGTCCGCGAGTGTCACCGTCTCAGCAGAGCCAACCCCATTGGGAGCAGGCTTGTGCTGCAGCGGATTGTAATCCGGCCTTGCCTGGAGCGACAACTTGACGGATGATCCTGTTGGTGTAGTCGCGGGCGGTTGCGCAGGTGCAGGACAAGCCCGCTCGTCCTGGTAGGCGATCATGAACGCCTTCATACTAGTCGATGGTAACTGTTTTGCGCCCCTTTGCAAGAACGGCTTTACCTATGGGATGCGGAAGTGGGCCACCTGGATGGAATTGACGGGGCCATGGCCCTTGCGCTGGATGGCGAGCGTCTCGCGCACGGAGCTGCGATGGCCGTCGTTAGACCTGCCAGCCCTGCGCCAACAATAACCACGGGCGTAACGGGATCGGAAGAGCGCACGACAAATCCGAATAATGTCTCAAAGGTTACAATCAAGCTGACAGCAGTCTGTGCCTTGAGCTGCTTATGTTCTCGGGAACTTCGGGGTCGTCGTCCAACCCCGGTTAGGGCTACACTCGGGGTCCGAGTCACTCCGAGCCCCAGCCAATATATCCCAGAACCATCTGGATCGGAACCGTAAAAACGAAATTAATTACGGATTCAGCGATCAATCATCGCCATGTCCCCCGCCGTCACCACCCCGCACTACCCCGTCGCAGTCGTTGGAGGCGGCATCGCCGGGCTGACGCTGGCCCTGGCCCTCGAAAGACAGGGCGTGGAGTACATCCTGTTTGAAGCGCGCGATTGCCTCTCCCCTGACGAAGGAGCCAGCATTGGACTGCTGCCCAACGGCCTGCGGATCCTGGACCAGCTCGGGCTGCTCGACGAGATCGAGAAACACACACTGCCGTTGCAGCGATGGCGGCATATGGATGAGGAAGGCGGGCTGCTTTGTGAGACGAGAGCGCTGGGGTATTATCCGTCTAAGTAAGCTTCTCCACGGCCCATTTGCGAGTGTTATTTTTTTTTTTTTTTGGAAATTTATAGGTTTCGACAGGCTAGGGTATGGGGGGATGTTCTTGCCCCGGCGCAAGGTCCTCGAGATCATGGAGACGAGCCTGAAAAACCGCGAGAAGACCGTGAGGACAAACTCTCGCGTTGTCTCGCTCGACGAGACCGACGAGTACGTCGCCATCAAGCTCAGCGATGGCTCGCGTGCCACGGCCGACCTTGTTATTGGCGCCGACGGCGTGCGCAGTTGCGTCCGCGATGCCATTGATCGGGCCCATCCCGGTCCAGATGTCCCTGCCCATGCAGATGACTGTATGGATGCTTTCCTAAACTTCCAGAGAACTGCAAGAAGAATTGATTGACGACTCTAGATATAAAAACCCGGTTCGCCGCCGTGTACGGCATCTCCCCACCCGTCCAGGGCATCGCCGAGGGCGAGGTCTTCTCCGTCTACCGGCCCGGCGCGACAATCCTCATCTTCACGGGCCTGGGCGCTACCATCTTCTGGTTTGTCCTTGAGGATCTAGGCCGCGAGTGCGGACTGTCGGCCACGCCGCGCTACACCCGAGAAGACGTGGACGCCGTCTGTCGCTCCGTGGCCCATCTTGCTATCACGCCCACTGTTTCCTTCGGCGACGTGTATGCGGCGAGATCGGTGGCTATGAAGGTTCCTCTGGAGGAGGGGACGGCTCCGACTTTTCATACAGATCGCATGGTGATTGCCGGCGATGCTGCACATAAAGTACGTAGGAAAAGGTATCCACCTGGAACCAAGATAGCGGCTAATTCTGCTCAGTCAACTCCCAATGCAGCTATGGGCGCCAATCAAGCTATCGAGTCCGCGGCAGTCTTGCTCAACGAGCTGCGTGGTGTTTGGAGCCAACCTCCTCCGTCTCAGCATGGAGCACTGAGGGCTGCCCTGGAGCGATATTCCTCACTCCGCAAGCCACGAACCCACGCAGTTGTGCAACGAGCGGGCATGGTCTGCCGGGCGCAGATGTGCCATACTAATGGCCCTGCTGCAGCGATTCGTGACGAGTTGCCCTCGCTGAGGGATTGGGACTGGCTGTTCCGGGGTTTCATGGGCTTTGCAGAGTCCCCCGTGTTGGAGGGGGTGCCTCTGTCGTCTAAGGGGTTGTTCTACCAGCAAGCAGTTGAGCAGTTTCAGAAACGGGTTCGGGCAAGACAGACTGGCGGAGAAGATATCTCGATTGCGGCTCTGATGGGGATGGAGGCCGAGTGACCTTGAATTGTGTATGAAATTAAATAACCTGCGGCTTTTGAATATTTTATTAAATCAAGTAAGCAGCGTGCAGAGACTTTGGAGAATAAAGCATAGCTAACATCATGTATTCGACATAGATCAAGTTGTATCTCGCGACAATCTCGAGCCTTGTTCAATTACTGGCCACGATGGGAGACTCCTTACATTCGTCTTGGTCAAGACAAGCAGCACCAGGGCTGATGGATGAATTTGCCTGCTACTTGATATAAACCTCTTCTTCTATTTGTCCGGTACAAAAAACTATAGGGTATAGAAAACAGGGCTTCCCTAGCTGTACTCAACGACATGCTACTAGGTTAGTAATATAATAAGTAATTATATATAAATTTCCATTATTATATAGCTATCTTTACCTAGTTTTTTTAACTTGTTAGGTTTAGCACCTATACTACTTTTCCTTTAGTCCTTTATCTAAATACTTTAAAGCCCTTTAAAATTTACCTAGCTATCCTAAACACTAAGACTACAAATATAGCCTTTCTTGCTATCTTCTATTAATAGGTCTCCCAACTTCTATATTTCTTTTAAACCTGCTATATCTACCTGCTATAGTTAAGTAGTAAATCATTTATAAAGGTGATTAAGTCTAAGGGGCCTCTATCCTCGCGGAGAGTTTGAGTATTTATATAATTAGTAATCCTGGAGCCACCGTTGGGATTTCTGACTGCGGTGAAACTTACTTTGAATTATATAGTCCCACTTCCGACCTTGTGCCCCGCATTCGCTTTAGACGAGGGTAAATTGTTCTATGATTAATGGTTGATGAATACTTAGTCATATGCAACGTTATCTGACTGAGCTCGGGACTAATCGTGGGTTTGTTCGAATTGGCCAGGTCCAATTCGAGGTAAAAACCTCGTCTTCTCGGATAGGGCTTAGCGCTTCTACTTCTCCCCGGATCCGTGCTGGAGAAAAGTCAATTGCGAGAATAATATTCGGTTGACTGCAAGCCCCCTGGACCGTTCCACCTAATTCAAACCGTTGAATAGTTGTACAGACACAGCGATTGGATTGTCGTACTCGCTACAAGGACGGAATGGGTGCGCTACGATGTTAGGTATATGATTCACCCACCCGGCCAGTATATTTGATGTTGATTGCTGAACGGAAGAGCTCAGGGATTTCCATCGGTTTGTTCTTATTTGGAGGCGAGTGTTTGTGTTTCTGACGATACTTGAGGTCGAATTGTGGCTCCATTTCCTGGTTATCATGATAGTAGAGCGATAGATGAGGAGACCGTGGGTCTTCGTAGCGGTAGGCACCGCCTTCCAGACGCTGTAGTTGGTGACAGGCATTCTGATCGTGCAAGATATGAAGATAGAAGAGAATTCCCAAATTTTAGTTAATCTATAGGATTCATCTCATATGATGCAATGTAAGGGTTCAAAAGACGACGATGAGCTTCTATAGGTGAGAACAGCAGAGGGCATTCAGGCAAAGGACTTGAAGATGACTGTCATTGGACACCTAAATTTATACATCATTTTTTATTACATTCTGTGCCAATGCAATTAATTGGGTTTTTGTGTGGGGTGATGTTGGTCACTGTACAGTAGCCTCCATCGGAGAGAATTATCTCACCAAAGAAGCATCAAGACTCCTTGACGACCTGCTGCCTTTTAAAAAGGATTTCAATATCTCCAACGCGGCAACCTGGGCCAATGAACACAAGAGAAGATATCTTAAGACCAGACCCTGGCGCTACGTTGGCATGTAACCTCGTGACTGTGAAACAAATAGTGCTGACTCAGGATACCAATTCAGATATAGTTAACTAGATGATTCATCAATAATACAACATATTACTCATGGACTGTCCAAAAGAGGACTGCATTATCTCTGCTATGGAAGTTATGGAAGCTATGGTTTAGCTTTCTCCCGCCCCATCAGGCCATTTACCACATCTTGTTATAGACAAGCCAAGTGAGCCAATACAGCTTCAACCAGGCAGAAGCTGTGCTATTCCTAGTTCACTTCTTTGGCAACCTGCACATGCCTTTACATGTGGAAGGTATTGGCAGGGGTTGAAATGACATTAATGTTTGTTTTGGCGGTCGCAAGGATAACCTGCATAGTATTTAGGTTGGGACACAAATATACCGCATAGAGTAAACAGGATCAAACACTCCCTAAACCACAATGCTGCGAAATGGCTTCCCTTAAATGGGCCAAAGATTTGATTCAAAAGAACCAGCATCGACTGGCAACAGTCATTGAATGAAATGATGTGACACTGTCCTAGAGATGTTTCAAGCAGTAGGACATGGCCATCACAACAAACGCGCCACAAGCTGACCCTAGGGAGGGTCATACTTACCCGTTGCTCAGGTTAAAGCAGAGCCAGCTCTCTTCGCAGGTTGGGTGACATCAGTGCTGTCAACATCAGCTATTGGATCCATTGACACTAAGGGAGAGATTCTTATGTTGGCAGTATCAAGGGAGACTCCCGGCGAATTTTCCCGTACATACGTAGCTGCTCCATGTGCTTATCAGGCCATCCATACCTACAGACGGCATATGATTGGTAGCTTCGTAACCCTTCATTTGATTGAGAGGAACGGCCACCTCATATTTTGCATTGTTGAAGGAACGCATGCGTATCTGTTGGATCCGCACATGCAGGTTTTAAAGGTCCGCTCTCCCTCTTCTATCCTTCCTCCTCACTCACCACCTCGCCTCTCGTCATCTTCTTTTCTGAATATCCGCACCACTAGAAACTATGGCCGAAATCCAGATTCGGGAAGGCAAAGCGCCTTTCAAGGTCTCATCAGTCGACGAACCTTGCTTTACATACTATAAGATTGTCGGTGACCTCTCCAGTGGCACTACTCCAGTCATTGTGGTTCATGGCGGACCTGGCGCTGGACATGAGTATCTCTTAACGTTCGCTGACCTTTGGCGAGACTATGGCCTCCCGGTTGTCTTCTACGACCAGATAGGCTGCGCCTCCTCTACGCATCTCCCGCAAAAGGCCGGTGACCGGTCTTTCTGGCAGGAACAGCTGTTTCAGGACGAGCTGGACAACCTGGTGGACCACCTCGAGCTGCGCCGCGGCTTTCACCTTCTCGGTCAAAGCTGGGGAGGCATGCTGGGCTCGGCCTTTGCCGCCCGCCGGCCCCCAGGCCTCCGGAGGCTGGTCCTCGCGAGCGCACTTGCAAGCAAAGAGCTCGCCAGCCGCGGCACGCACCTACTAAGAGACCAGATGCCGCTAAATATGCGGCAAGCGCTTAACGAGGCCGAGCAAAAGGGCGACTACGATAGTCTTGCATATAAGGATGCTCTTGACTTCTTTTATAGGAAGCATGTGTGTCGTACCGATCCGTTCCCATCAGCAGAGCTGCTGCCAGCTTTAAAGAACTTAAGCGAGGATACAACAGTGTACCGCACAATGTACGTTGCGTTTCTCATTTCTTTGCACCTTTTGTGTTGAATGCATAAAAATGGGTGATTAAGGTGTATATCGTGAAAGGGGGAAATTTGAGGCTTAATAGCGTGTGGAGGTCAGCATAAGTGATACTCGGGGACACATTATTTTGCCTTGTTTTCTCAAGTTTCCCGCTTCCTCCTATACGTCTCGAGAAAACGTCCCTTCTTGTCAACTGTATCGCCTTGGTTTTATTGCTAATTCATCTAGGAACGGCCCTTCGCCTCTCACAGCAGACGGTTCGTTGAATGAATGGACTGTTATCTCCCGTCTCCCCGAAATCACCGCTCCAACTCTCGTCTATAATGGCGAATACGACACTTCGCATGACCTCGCCCAAGTCCCATTTTTTGAGCTCATCCCGCGGGTTCGCTGGATCATATTTCCAGGTGGCGGCCACATGTGCCATCTGGAGGGCGGAGGGCTGCGGGAGAGGATTTTGAAAGTCGTTGGCGAGTTTTTGGCGCAGAAAGAAACCGCCGACAACATGCAATGAATTTATTTAAGGATATGTGCAATGAAGCGCCCCTGATCTAAAGCTCTTTGTACATATACAGCCTGAAGAGCCTGGAAGCAATGAGAGTTGACCAGGAGTAATATCCACGTGTCTCGTCGTGATCACGGCACTGGGGTGATTCTGCCAGACGTCACACTTTCTAGCTCGGCCTCAACTCCGATTTCAGGACGGCGACGGATGTGAATAGCGAGCTGGCCTGCCAGGTGCTAGCATCAAGTTGGGACTGTCATAGAGTCGAAGGAAAGAATAAAGCGAGGAAAGCAAGGGAAACAAAAGAAATGAAATGAATAAACGATGTTGTCAAAGTCGTCCTGTTGCCCTGCAATGCGCATCGGAGAGAGACAGAAGTACAACAGAAGAAACAAGATTAGTGGGAATCGAGACGAGTGCATAGGTATATAATATATTATATTACTTCCCAGGAGTTGAACTGCCGCCTTTGGAACGAGAAGGCCCATGTTCATACTGCGTCCGGCGTAGCTAACACCTCGCGAAATCGGGACTAGATGGCTGGATGGCTGGATTCATCCTCTCCCAATTCCCCAATCACTCAGGAAGGCCAAGAGTTGATCCTGGCACTTTCTCTTTAATCTATTATTTTATATTATCTATCAAGCTGCAGAGCCCTGATGCTTGATCCTCTTTATAGCTATAAAGAACTATACCCCTTCTATATATAATACTAGCTGAGTTATTATTCTTAATAAATATTTTCTATATTTTTTCTTAGGGCTAATCTTTTCTATTATTATGTTAGATTTAGGGTCCGCTGATCAATCCGTAGGGTGTAACCTAAGGATATTCTTGACAGGATGAAGAGAATATAGATTGTTAAGGTCAAATAAAGTATAGAAAGAGGCAGATAACTAAAATGTGATTGGTAAACAATAGGTGTATTATCAATCTAGTAATTAGACTTGTTCAACCCAACCCGTGAAACCCGCCCCAACCCGCCAAGAAATGGGTTGGGTTGCTGATTTTAATAATCCAATAGGTTTTGGGTTATGCATGGGTAACCTATTGGATTATGGATAATCTAATAGGTTGCCAAGCCATGCCAAGAAATAAATTACTATATTATATTTACTTATATATATTAAATATAAATAAATTACTATATTAAATATAGTAATTTATTTTAATATATAGATTAGGTAGTAATCTACATACATGGGTTTTATGGGTTTTATGGGTTGGGTTAGTGGGTTTTTTAGTAACCCTGGGCGGGTTTCCAAACCCCATAACCCAACCCAGAACCCACCAGTTCATCTTCAAAGGCCATGGGTCAACCCAAAACCCGCGGGTTAACAAGTCTACTAGTAATAACAGACAGAGAATAAAACTTCTAGGTACAGGTAATGACAGTCCTTATATATCCATTCCTATAGTATCTCCGAGTACTGCACGATACCCACATCAGAGTGCCCGCTCTATTGGATCAGATTGTATCAGATTACCCAATACTATTATAGTCCAGATTAGTCCTAGCGTCATATCGCCCGATATGACCGGGTCAGCACATCTTTTATCCCCTCGTGCTGCGGCACAGCAGATCCATAGGCTGTCAATGTCCGATTCTCTGACAGTAAGCTCCACCATATATTTGCAGTTGTATGTTTTTGCTTTTTAGTTTTAAAGACCACAGATTGAACAGCAGGTTATTTTGGTCTTCCAGCTTGAAAATATCTTCTCGTTGTCTCGCTGTTGGGCTCAAAGCTGAGCAGGGTAGAGGTGTGGCTCTATCGCCACGGGCGGGATTTGTGGTTAAGTAAAACTCCTAAATTTCCATCCTGTCATGATGAAGGTGGAGAAAAAAGCAAACCATAGGCCGAATAGGAGAAAGGCCCAAATCAGGGTTACCATAAGCTGATAGGTTATCATCAATTCGGAATCACTGTTGGGTGAATAATTATAGAGTCGTACAAGTTCGTATTATTACCTACAATAGGAATAAGAAGAAGTATAGGAATAACTTAGCAGCCACGAGGTTACTAGAGCCGGAAGATTGATTCCCCTTCTATTCAGTTCAGATTCAATTCGTCTCAATAGAGTCAAAGACGAGATGAAATTCAATGGCGCAAACGAGTCCTGTTACCAACACCACAGTCACCAGGGACCTGAATCCTGGCCAGCTCAGCCCATGAATCATACATGGAGCTCGTAGCATTCGCATCCAACTCCGCATTCCAAATACTCTGCCCCTCATGCTGCATAAGTGACATATCATCAGGGCAAGCGCCGTCGGTCGGATTTTCCTCGGCCTGTGCCCATCCCAGTAGCAGCCGGCTAGCACTCGTCGAAGCATTGCCCGCCGTGCCATCCTGTTCCCAGGAAAAGCAACCCTGGCAGCGGAAGAGCACCGTAAACCCAGTTGGGTCAACACTCCATGAGATCTGAGTGAGCTTGGCATCTCCCGTGTACACATCCGGCATCGCGTAATCGGAAGCGATGCGGAAAGAGGTCAGGACGTTATCGCCCTGTGGGTAGGCCACGAGGAGCAGGGAGTCTAGCATGGATCCGCCGAGGGAGATTCCACACCATCCGCTGCCATCGCCGTTGGCGGAGTTGCATGACTGTTGGGGATCCGTTAGAGTTATTCAAATGCTTTTCGAAGCTGGAGATATGATATACCAAGTAACCGATGAACTCAGTTGCATCTGTGTCGAGAGCATCCTCGGGGAGTGCCACGCCGAAGGTGAGACCCGCGGAAAGGGAGCTTTCAGCTACTGTCCACGCGTCGAATTGAATGCCAGTGTTGGGCTCCGTGAAAGAGGCTGGTTTGCTAGATTGTGCTAAAGATACCTGTAGGCCTGTCAGGGTAAGTTTATGTCTGTCGAAAATAAACAGAATAAGAAACATACAGGCATAACCTGCAACCAGAGCAGCTACTTGGCGGGTGAAGAACTTCATGTTTGGTCGCAAAGGTAACTGTCCCACCGACCTGAAGTTGGAGTCGAATTTGTGACTGATTGAGAATCAAAAACACAAGAAACCAGGATGCAATGGACTTGGGAGCAGTTTAAATGTCAGGCCTTGACTGATTGATCCCCTGAATGTCGGAAGTTGATGAATCACTGACAAGGAAGAGAGGAATATCAACAGAAAAGTCCGCCATCGAGCGATCAAGCTGCCGAACGATCGGCATCGCACTCCAAGAACTTTGATTCAAAGCACTTTCGTTGACAAATACCAGGGACGCGATTGAACAGAGCTTGTAGATCACAACTGGCACTCCCGACGGAGAGGATTGCGGGGATGGGACAACTCGCCCATAGCGTCACGGAGATTGAAAAGATTGGCAGGTCATTGGAAACGCGGCCTGATATCATCGTTCACGGTGCCTGGGCCGTTGTTTCAGGTCGGAAATTCGGCGGCGTCGGAGGCCAATTGACGTTAGCGATCGGCTGGCAATCATTCCAAGGTTGTACTTCGGATGGCTGAATGTGCGCTTTTGCGTCATGAACATCGCAACCCTCAGCGCAAGGTTGGGAAATGGTGATGATCAGGATGCTGCTTCTCCATCGAGCTCCGCATAATCACACAGGCAAGAGTAATAAATCCGTGTCCTGAAAGAAGCCTAATCCCGTTTCCAATCAGGTATTGATCCGCGCAAAAGTTGGTAGCGAAGGATGATGCAGGAAGGAGCTTGAGTCTCAAATATGGTGCATGATTCAGGATTCCCATTGTCGGAGTTGGAAGCAGACTGATACAAAGCTGTCTCATCATGGATCCTGACCATGATCTTTGTCAGAGACTCATGGAGAAAACACCAAGCACCCGGGAGAAGTGGATATGAGTATTTCAGGGAGCAGCAGAAGATATTCTATGTGGAAGGCTCAATCGACAGGAAATCTTCCAACTACAGCCAAAGATTTCAATATCGCCCTCACGCTCCGAGAGGTGGTCGCCCAGACCCAATAAATCACATATGGCTTAGTGATGAGAAATATCGACCCTACGGATTCTGGAAGTACTTGCAATTGTCGACCGTTTTTGACATCTCATTCTCGTCAGTGGGCCAGGAAAGCCGTTGTATGGCTTGGCTGCGATTATCCGAAAGGAATCTGACGGGTTTACGTACCCGTGGACCTCGCACAGGCAGTGTGTATACAAAGGAGCCGATATTGTAGTGGCTAGAATTCACGCGGGAATGGACGAATAACAGATCTTGATTACCTTATCCACGTCCATTCGATAAGCACCTTATTCTTGCTTTCTTTGCCAAATGATGATATTATAATTATATTAACATATGTCCGCTACGGCCAGTATTTGAAGGGAAAGCAGAACGATCTATTAGAAGGTCTAAAACAGACATATGAAGGTGCTTGATGATGAGAAAAAGGTAAGAATCTATCACAGGGAGGAACGCCATATTTAAATTCCTCCGCATAAAGAAATATGCAAATCTCCACTGTATCTTCTAGATCCTGATGTTCCTTTGGCGACATTTTCTTCTGCAGATTCCATGCAGATTCTCTTTATCGATCCGGCCTTCATACAAACGGCCAATTGGCACGATGATTCTTCCAGGATACCGCTGCGGGCTGACAATATACAAGTGTGACTAGATATCTGCAAGCCATATCCCTGTGAGCCAACAGCAGGATTGAAATCAAGATATAAGCAGTACATTGTGGCACTCTTCCCCAAGTTTCCACTGCGAGAGTGGCAAATTCTGGGCATTTAAGGAGGGTAATATACTGAGCAAATGCACTGATTATGGCCAGGAAAAAAAGTTTTCAGAAGTTGGCTGTGTTATGCAGGGAGGTGAAGATCTCCAGGAAGAGGCTATGTGACAACGAATGGTGTGAAATATAGGTCATGGAAATAGAGCTCTGGGACAGAAAGGCTGCCAAATAACATCGGAAACCAGAGGAAACATGGGAATCGTCTCCGGACTCAGTGCTCTCAAGTAGTGTTCCGGCCTAAGGGGTCAAGCTTGGTGGTACATCCATTGAGGAGCATGGTTTCATCACAGTCCGGATACCCCATACTACACGATGCCTCACAGAGGCGTGGTGAGAAGAAGGGAGCGCGAGAAAGGGAAAGGGAGAGGAGGACTTTATAGTAGATTATCATGTGACGCCGGAGAAAACACTGTTATTCTGGCTTCGCTAGGAGATAGGGCCTCCTCTCGGAGATATCCTGGGGGGTTGACGCCTAAGGCAGAGAGTTCGTGCTGAGGGTATTCGAATTATTTACACAAAGCCCGCCCATGCTCAACAGTAACACATTCCACAATCCCGATTTGAAACCAAAAAAAAAAAAAAACGCCCGACTGCCAAAATAAGACTCGCGAAAGGACATCCCAAAGTCATAATCAACTCATCAGGCATCAAATCGTGTCATCATATAACGGGAATCGAACTGTCATCGCTTGCTTCTAAACAAGCGTCCGCCATCTTATCAATCGCATTCCCCCTCTGCTCAACCGTAATCCATCCGCGCTCAACAAGCCTTTTCAACGCATCCCCGACCCAATTCTGGCAATTCCAGTCCAGGTCAAGCCGGCCGTTGCGGATCGGAGTCCGGGACACCGTCTGGCATATTGAGTCCTCCCCGATCGACGTCGGGATTTCTGTGACGGGGACGACTTTGGCGAGGTCGCCTAGATATGAGGGGTCAATGTTTATGTTGTGTGCGAAGCGGAAGAGGCCTGGACACCCGATTATGTGCATGATGCTGCGTGCTGATGAGGCGAAGTGGAAGTAGAGGGCTGTGTGGCGGTATTCGGTGTAGTCAAGAGGTTCGCCTTTATATATGAGAATGAAGATTTTTTGAGTCATTTTGATTTCATGGAGGAGGGTAGGTCGTGTTGCAATGAAGGTCTGGACCGTGGCCAGACCGGAGGTTGTTGATTTAAAGATCGACGAGAGGAGCTCTCAGTCCGCGATGCGGGGATTGTGTCCATCGCACACCTGAGGCCAAACCCGCTCACACAGCTATGCCATGACGTCACCGATATCATTTGGTGAAAAGATCACAGAGCTGAACAATTCAATTGTTCTACGGAATACAGTTTAATATTTCAATCTCGACGCCTCCTTGTCAATCAAACCATCATCGTCATACACATACCGTGTTTCGCGATCCTGCCTACGTCAGTGACGATCTTTCAGACGAATGTGTATAACTTACCCAATATTTATTGAATCCAACCCCCTCACAAACATCAGAGTATCCAAGTATCATCGGCGGCGGCACCCCATCCACTATACTCCGCTTGAGCCCTTCCAATGCCTCCCGAATACTCTTCAACTTTGCGGCGACCAACGTCCAGGGATACGCGACCGCAGCATATCCCAACTGGGCCAGATCCTTGGCGGAGAGGTTCTCCGTCATGCCACCTTCAATGATATTCGCCAGCATAGGGATCTTCAGTTCCTTTACGCAGCGTTGCATCGCATCACGGTCAGGCAAAGCTTCCACAAACACCGCATCAGCCCCGATCCTCTTAAATTCATGCGCCCGTGCCATGGCCTCGTCCCATCCCTGTATCAATGCGTCCGTCCGCGCAAGAATGAAAATGTCTCGCCCCTCGTCTCGAGCGTCACAGGCCGCCTGGATTCGAGCGTATGCCTCGCCTCGGGATACAACCGACTTCCCTTTCGTATGTCCGCATCCTATTCAGGACACATATCCACGTTAGTCCCAATGTCATTCCCTGTAGGAAACACCGAAAGAAAAAGTAACCCACTCTTCGGCCACGTCTGGTCTTCAATCATAACCCCTGCCGCCCCCGCAGCCGCGAACGCCTCAACCGTTCTCTTCACATTCATCGGGCTCCCATACCCCGTATCTCCATCAACCATAACGGGAAGCGAAGTCACCCTTACTGTCTCCTGGATTTTGTCACACATCTCTGCCATCGCTATATATCCCGTATCTGGGAGGCCGTGGGAACTCGAAACCGCAAACCCTGAGAGAAAGAGCATAGGGAACCCGGCTTCCTCAATAAGGCACGAGGACAAGCCATCGTAGCTGCACGGAAAGGCAAGTATTTTGGTCGGGTCATTGTAGGCCTCGAGCATCATGGTGCGGAGGCGGGAGGTTTGCGGTGAGGGGATCCGACCCCGCGTGTTGGGGGGTGACGTCATGCCGGGGGACGGCGTAAAGTGGAAGGGGAATGGCGTTCCGGCGGCAGCGCTCATTATTCTGGCTTGGGGGGGTTGGAGCCAAGGACAGAGGCTTGAGTTTTGTCTCTCTGTGTGGACGCGGAGATGAAGATGAAGTTTGGCGGGATGTTGGGTGTTGATGGGTCCAATGGGGCAGCTCCGCAGATCTTGTTGCAGGTCAAGTCATCACAGCCGTTAGAAACAATCGGATGCCGTCGATATGCCCCTGCAGCGTGGAGGCTTAGGAGTCAACACAACATACAGAAGGAACAAGAACAATCTTGGGAAGCCTACTATGGGAGTTCAACTGCGGGACATGGGTCCTACGCTGGCTGGGTAGCGGATTACGGGGTAGGTGTTCGGGTTTTGTTGATTTGATAGAGTTGTCCGCGAGGTAAACAGCATATTGCGATGCTATTTTAGGAAGTCTATGATGGAATCTTTTGCAACATTTTCTGTCAACGGTGCAATTTTCCGTCTAAGTTTTCGGTCAATATACCTCCTGAACCTTATCAACGCTGGAAATTTCAGCTCTCGAGTCTCACATCAAGCCTCCTACCCGTAAGTCATGCAAATACCTTCCCAGGTGCCCTTCGCCTCCGTCTCAGTCATCATGCCTGATTTCAAAATCGTCTCTCTCGCCTTGTCCATAGTGTTTGCCGTGGTAGGCATCGCACTTCGCTTTCTTCCCGTTAAAGCAAGCTTTCGATGGATTTCTGAGGGCCGTTTGTGTTCGTCAAAGTCGCTTCCAGATCTAGAGAACGGCCATGGTCCTCTCGAGTCTCAGGACGACCCCAACGCGCGACAAACCTCGCGTGAGGTATATCGCATCTCCATCTCGTTGAGAGTCTTCCACCTGTACTTTCGCCGTACCCACACCAATACCCCACTCACGCCTGCGCCTACGCCTGCGCCAACACTCGAATCCGAGCCGACGCATTCTCCGGTTCCTTGACTGTGGTCCGCGAATATGGAGTAATGTTTCAGATGGCCTGCATGGATTCGTGTCAAAAGGCGGGGCATTCAACGTGCTCGATGAAACGGTTTAGCGGGAGATCGGACTCTGCAGGATTGATGTGAGAAGCCAACCCAGACGGGCAACCTTGGCGCTATATGCACGACAGCATGCAGAATTTGCTCCGGTAGCAAACAGTTACCCGACTCAGAGTATAGTTAAGCTTTTATTTTGCATGTTCTTTCGAATTCGCCTGTTCAACCGTCAATCTGTGGGCAAAGTCTCGAGCTGGAAGCCATGCTCATCCTCGCAAGATAGGCGGATATGTGTTTCCAGCCATTATGTATGCCCTTTGATACCCTCCTGAGTCGCAAGATGTCCCAGACTACCCAGCCAAATCCAGTCAGGAACCGGGGAGAATTCCACACTCTCTCGGTATCGTTCCTGTTGAAATGGTTCCAGCCAAGCTCATCAGAGAAGGCGCTTGCCTCGGATTTCTCGCGGATCTGAACCCAACTCGCATCTCGACAGCTTGGCAGTCATTTTCGATCTCTAAAATGGATCTCTGCTGTCGGGTCAGGGGCATTCTCGGGCATGTCTGGGTTGGACCCGTGATAATCATGTTCCGTGTCCGAGGAAAAGACAGGGGTTGGAAGACGGCGTACGAGGTCCTCGTTGATCGGTCGGATCCATTGGAGGTAGAGCGAGTGGTGAGGAAGGAGGCAAGAAACCAGCAGGCAACGTTCTATAACAAGAATCTGCGGGTGCTCACCCTAGCACAGTGTTTTGAGGCGGCCATTGAGGACAACACCAATAGGATCTTTATGCACTTTGGGGAAGAGCTTGTGAGGGACAAAGACGGACTCCCCCTCCTCAGAATCTGTCCGTACAATTACCCTGCATTTCTCTCAACCTTCTCAGAGCAATGAGGTCCATCCCAGATAGTTTGTCCCCAAATGCCCACTAAAATTCCTGGCTTTTAGCATCTGGGATAGCCTTCAAGCAATTTTTACCTACTATAAAAGCTAGGATATAAAATCTTAGTAAACAAGGCTATGCAGGAGCCCTAATATATATATTATCTTCTTAAAAGTAATACATGCTATTATAGTATAGACTAGTTAGGTTTACTATCTCCCTTTTTACTATATCTCCAAGGGTATGGTCCTACCTAGTAATTCTTCTATAAGATAGCTTGCCCTAAGTCTTGCTAGAATATAATAGAAATAGACTATTAGCTAATAATTATATAAAAAATACAATCTCTATTATATATAATAACTTATTAATAGTAATTAGTGATTTTAATATTCTTAATAGATAAAGCAAGGTATTATAATAAATCTTATAAATCTTAGATCTCTCTAGAAGATTAGAAATAGATCATGCCAGGTTATCCTGGTAATTATTTAGATACTATTAGAGATATATGGTGGTCTAACTACCCCTATAATAAAGTTGTAAGAATAGGATTAATAATTTTTTAATATTATTAGAGCTCCAGCCTAGCATGCATGGCTAAGTAATAAAATTAAAAATATCTTTCCTATCTTGCTTTCTAATAAAATTCTATCTAGTATATTTATATAGGTAATCAAGAATAACTATTATGCTGATTCTAAAGACACCCTCCTAAAATTAATAGTCTTATTAATTTAACCAGGACATTTTAGAGCTTTATTAAGGTAATGTTATGACCCACACTAAAGCAGTGAGAATATTATGCCAGGCACAATATTACCAAGGTAGAAATATTATTAGACAATAATATTTCTCCTATACTTATTTTACTAGTATTTACTATTATAACTAGACTTGTTCGCGGGTTTTGGGTTGACCCATGGCCTTTGAAGATGAACTGGTGGGTTTTGGGTTGGGTTATGGGGTTTGGAAACCCACCCACGGGTTACTAAAAAACCCACTAACCCAACCCATAAAACACATAAAACCCATGTATGTAGATTACTGCCTAATTAGGTAGTAATCTATATATTAAAATAAATTACTATATTTAATATAGTGATTTATTTATATTTAATATATATATGTAAATATAATATAGTAATTTATTTCTTGGCATGGCTTGGCATGGCTTGGCAACCCATTGGATTATTAAAATCAGCAACCCAACCCATTTCTTGGCGGGTTGGAGCGGGTAGGGGCGGGTTTCACGGGTTGGGTTGAACAAGTCTAATTATAACCATAACAAAATTATTATAGTAATAATTTTTAAAAAGCTTTGGTATTACTATCCTATATTAATACCAGTACTAGATAGGTAACAACTAGCCTATTTACCTTATTATATAATAAAGGATACCAAGGTTAATACCTATAAACCAGGGTGGGGAACATGTGATTATATACCATCTAGTATACCCCTTTTAAGGGTAGGAGAATAGTATATAGGGCTAAGCACCCTAGTTAGGTATACTATCTAGTATACTATCTTACAGGTAGGAAAATAGTAGGAAATAGAAGAATATTTAAGAATACTTATTACTACTATACCTACTTTCTTATCTTTATAATTAATATAATTATTATTCTAGAGTAACTTATTCTAAGAAATTTTATAAAGTAACTTGTCTAGTATTTATTCTACAGGCTATAGTATATATATTATAAGCTAGCCCTGCCCTTTTATCTTGACTTTAACCTAACTATAATAAGTCTTTATACTTGTTGAACATGATCACATCAAGTAGGACAAGTCAATCCAAATCCTTGGAAGTCCCATATGAGAGCCTGGGGTTAGAAGCACATGAGAGGTTGTTGCTTCAATGTCACGGCGCAGGCTATATAGGTGCGATCCAGGCAGATCAGACCATCGGGTCTGATCATAGTGACCTTTTGGTCCAGTTGGGAACACGTTGCCTGGATCACGTGGGTCTCTCACATTCAATAACAATAGTAATATTAAAGCCCTTTAAAATTATTACTATAATAATTTTATTATAGCTATAATAGTAAGTATTAGTAAAATAAGCATGAGGGAAATATTATTATCTAATAATATTTCTGTCTTGGTAACATTGTGCCTGTCATAATATTCTCACTACCTTGGCGTGGGTCATAACACTATTATGTTTGAACTTGAAAGATTTCACAATGTATAATCCTACAGAGGCCTATCTAGATATAGATTGCCATGAGATTGTAATTTTAAAATGCTATGACTTTCTTTTGTAGGCTGAAAAGAGAATAGAGACCTAAAAGTAATATTATAGTACTACAAATAGCATTTGTCCCGGGGTTCTAAAGTATTGCTAACTAGTAACTCCAGAGTTAAACACTTAGTCTAAAAAGGAAGAACCAAAACATGCTTGCTATAATAATAGCAATTACTATCCAAGTTCATAAACTACGAGCCAGGATGATCCGGGGGGGGGTTCCCCCTCTTCATCTGCCGCCCTTCCCAATACGTCTTATACGCTTACCTGGTAGAGGAAGCAACAGCCCAAGTGTAGTTGAAGCTGGTAGTTCAAATAGTGGTTGGCAACAGGTCAGGCGATCCTTGGGCTCAACCTCATCCATTTGTGCGTCACGAGCTCATATCATCACGCAATGATGGCCTCAGAAATCTGAGTGCCCCACCGACCATGTATAAACTTCCGGTCACAAGAACTTGTACACTATTCTCCGGGACCGCGATTTCCCTGGCGAGATTCATCGCATTCTCAATAGTAGGTGCAACCGTAACCGTAGCATGAGGATCAACATCATTCCACACCGTAGAGTAGGAAGCACACATGTCACAGAATGATGAATGTGGAACTTCGAAAATTCGGTCTGTTCAAATAACGTCAATTCACGACCCTAAAAGAATCCTCGTCTGGTACTTAGTGGTACTTACCGATAGAGCTGTTCTCTTTCTCCCGATAAGAGGTGAAGATGACGTGCTCAGGTCTAGCATTGTTTTTAACGAGTGCACTTGCTAGAGACTGTACCAGTATTACCCCATCTTGCTCTTTGGACACATGACTGAAAATAAGGGCATGTCTTCAAGATTTAGTTCACAGCTATATTGGACTGGAATGCGGAATAGTTACTTACTTCTTATTGGTGGTGTTTGTACCAAACCATTCTGCAACCTGCTTTAGACTTAGGATATTGTGCGCCCTGTCCATGAACTATCGTAACTTCCTTTCATCTATGATCTTGAATCTTCCAGCCAGCGAGAAATTTTTCACACCATCATAAACGTCTTGATCACTAATAGAGTGGTTGGCTGCTTTGGCCTTCAGAAATGCTTTAGTAAGCTCCAGTGCTAAGGAGCAGTTCAATCGCTGTACTGGAACACTGAGCAATCTACCATCACTAGGAAGGCAGTCGTTAGTCGATACAAATGTCAAGGTCGTGTTTCGATCAAGAGCACGTTTGCGCATAACTTCCGCGCAGCTTGGTTCCTGGGGAACTGAGAAAGGTAAGAGCGAGATACGCAACTGTAAAAAACTCACGCCTTGGATTGTGGAACGGCGGGCGCAGAATGTGCGACGCTGTCGAGAAGAGGCAAATGCTCAGCCCCATGTCTTTACCGGAGGGAGGCACAGCTCGTGTCGCCTGAGGCCTCCTCCCACGGCACGTGAGGAATGCGGTTCTTGTTGCCATTTGAGCACCCCCAAGTCCTTTTCATCCAAAGTCACTCCTCAACAACAACCTCACGTTTCGGATTGAATCTCCCGATCATCACGTTTATTCCGGGCATCTGATTTGACATGGCCGAGGTGACAGCGACCGCGCCCACGGTTCCCGAAGAGTCGATACCGAACCGGCTGGAAACAGAACAGACTGGACCATGGTCGGGTTGAGTTGAAGATCAGCGAAATGCTCCAATGATGAGACCTTTCTCGGACCTTATTCAGCCCGACCTCGCCTGGTTATGACCCTTTTGGGTTAACCAAAATCTGATGGCTCAAGCCATTGGTCAAGATCGCCCAACCCAAGGATGAGTTCGTGTTCGGCAAAGAAAAGGTGCTGCCTGAGTCAGGGTCCAAATCATGACCCTTCAGTTCGGAAGGCCGGGTTTTCGTCCTTTCACGCAGTCGCTTCGAATTTTCGCATGCGGACGAGCTTGGGCTTCAGGCTTGCTCATTGTGGCTCTCAGCATCATATATATGCACCATGGAAATGGAGGAAACGGCGGGCTCTCCGAGCTTCTTCGTCTCCACACCTTCGTTCCGCTTCTCCCCACTCCCTCTCTCCAGCGACAAGCTCACCAACAGGACAACGTCAACACCCTCAGCTGAAATTATATCGAAAGTTTCGACGCCACAGCCTCGGACGAACCGTGTAAAGCGACCTCATACAAAATCACGTCGGGGATGTTTCAACTGCAAGAGTCGAAGGATTAAGGTATGCTGGCGAGGGAACTCGCAGCAGCGCCGGGGCTGACGCAACAGGGTAGTGTCAAGAAACAAAGCCGGCATGCGCCAACTGCATACACAAGGATCTGGACTGCGTTTATCCAGCCGATGGCGACCGAGAACGGGCATTGACAGTGGTGGACCGGACGCAGACCCAGCTCCAAAAGTCATTACACGCTCAAGCGCCAAAAAGTGCAGAGTTGTCTTCGCCAACTCTTTCGAGCGCCTTCCAAATATCCACAACACCATTTACCGGAGACGACCTACGGTTTTGGCATCACTTTCTTGTCGATGCACGTCCCCATCTCCCGTTCGGGAATGAGGACGCGTGGACGTCACAGCTACCAGCCTTCGCTCATGATGTGTGTATCACTATGGCCCTTACACGAAACCAGAGTATCCCTAATAATGTTAACTTCCAGTGCCCTCCTCTCCTTCACGCTATGCTCTCCCTTGGTGCCTCACACTGCTCCCTAATCACTCCAGGCGGAAGCCAATATGGCCCCGTCGCCATCGCGCACCGTGGCAAAGCCCTCAAATCACTGAGTGCTCTCCTCGCAAAGGGGAACGACTGCACGGTGGCAGAAATGGACGGCGCTTTGGCAACCTGCTACACATTAACATTCCAAGCACACCACCTGAGCGACGGTGTAGTCGACTTTGCCGTTATGGTGCGTGGCTGCGGCCTCGTAACCGACTGGTACTTCCAGAAGAGTCGCAAAAGCAATGTATTCACCTTACGGTCACACGAAAACACTCTTCAATTGATCGCCTCATGGCTACCATGGCAGCCGCAGACAATTCAGGACGAGGAAACGGTAAATCGGTGCATTGCGTCTTTAGATAAACTGCGGCCGTACCTTCAATCGCCAGCACATCATACCTTCTATGACGCTCTGCGGCTCGCTTACGAGTCATTACTTATCTCCTATCGACACGCATTCATGCGACTGTCCCTGATCTACGTGGCATGGGGCCGCATGGACAACGTTGAGTTCCTGACCTTCATCGCCCCCGGAAACCACGTGTCACGCGCGCTCTTCATGCATTACATCACACTTGATTCGTTCATGCTCCCGGTACACTCGGAAATAGCCCGGGAGCGGAATATCCCGTACAGCGGCGGGCATTTTCTCATCTATCGTTGGGCGGAGGCTGTCTACAATGGTCTGCCTGATCCGATGAAGGAGATTGTTCTTGACCAACTCAGGGTCCTTGCTATACACCTCGTCCCGGAAATAGAGTTGCACAAGCACGTATTCCCTAAGTGGGGTCATCTCCTAGGTGAGTTTATTAAATGGTTGCGGAAGCACATACCCCCCGAGGTATTGAAACTGTATATTATGGATTAGACATACGTGAAGAAACAAAGCATTGATATATATGATGAAGAAAGGAAGCATACAAGATCCCCTGTCCAAGCAAATGAAATAAATGCAGTCTACAATGAGAATCATGATCTGAATATTTGACAAATCCACGGGCGACTCCATACTCCTATCCCAGTTCCACCAAATCTAGTAATTCATGCGCTGGAAAGGCTCTGGTGTTGAGTATTCCGGTTCCGACGGCGATGGAGCCATGACTTAAACTTGGATTCTCCGGCGACCGAGGCTGGCAGCCACCTCGAGGGGTGGTACCAACCGATGACCATGAACGCAATGAGCATGGGCACCGCCTCGAGCACGTAGAGCGGCCATTCGTTGGTCATGATGTAGGAGTCAATTCCCCAGGAGAACTCGATGAGACGGAAGATGGAGCGGACCTGTTTCGGTGTTCAGTGTTAGTGTATCCAGCCGGAATAGAAACGAAGGGGGGCAACTGGAGAGCGACATACCATGATGAAGAACCCAGCAATGTAGATTCCGTAGATAACCTTAATCATGCCATCCTCAAGGGCGGCACCGCCTCGCAAGGCACGGAGGTGGAACGTAATCACCACGATCAAGAACACACTGAAGGTAGCCAGTTGCAGTGCCAGTCCACCGATCAACACTCCGGTTCCAATATCTTCGAGGGACCCCTCCCATTCGCCTGACGCCGCAATTCCGCTACCCCCTCCTTGGGTCAACATGGACACGACATCTAGGGTGACGAAGATCTTCGGCAGCCATGACACTTTCAGGAAGCCGTTGAGAACCTTGGCTTCTTTCTCTGCCGTCCCCTCGGGCTGAGTGAAGCGCATGACCCGGCTGAGCAGAATGTAGAGAGAGGCGCAGACGAACACTGGTGCGAGGACGATCATGGTTTGCGATGTTGCGAACATCCCGATATCCTGAACATTCTGGGTGGAGCTGGAACGCTGGCCGTAACCAATGGTTTCCAGGAGAGCGCCGACAAGAATCGGGACAGAGAAGCTGAAACGGAAATATTGTCCGGTTTTGTAGGCAACATAAGAGATGTATAAGTGGTAGATAAACGGGATAAGATAGATTGCGGAGAAAGCTGCTGCAGCAGGGAGGGATGCATCGTAAAAGAACACGCTCCAGTCGTCCTCTTCAGGAACGGTCTCACGCTTCTGTATTTGTGACCAGTCGATGTACATAATGGCGATGGATAGAGAGAAAGGTGTGGATATAGGGTGTACAAAACTGAGGTGACTTCAAGGCTCAAACTGCGTGTGGTTCTTCACCCTCTGCGGGTCAAGGAGATGATTAAATATTCAATGATTCTCGGGCTCGCTGCTGGGCCAAGGAGCGTTATGCTTCTGCCTTAAATCTCAGCCTCAGATAGATCGTATTCCCGCATGGCCTCGTTCGTCGATCGGCTGTAAAGCCAATCGACGAAAGGCACATCGTTAGGGGTTGAATGCGAGAATGCGAGGGAATGTGGCTCTTCTGTATACTGCTTGTGCACGTGCAGCCAGGCAGGGCGTGGGTTGTGATTGGTGCTCGTTTCGAATGCGAGCACAGCCAGGACTCGACCCACAAAGTCCCCAGATGAGTGGTTGGCGATGCGCTTGGCTGTCCAATCACGCTTTGCGCTATCAGACAGGTTATTTGTGACAGTCCCTCAAAGGAGGGTGGTGGCTGACGCTTGACAGGGGCAACTGTTTGCGGCAGAACGTTATGAGGACGTTCTCAATGGGATGGATACGACGAATGCGACCCCTGACGAAGGTGCGGTGCTGGGCGAGAGAAATCAAAAGGCAGACCTGCAGGAGAGGAGAGCGGTCTTCGCCACTCATTCAGTGTCAGTCGCAGGATCGAGGTCTGCGAACGACTCAACGAACCGCTGGTGACTTGTCGAAAAGCTGACGCATCTTCCTTTCCGAGGCGCTGAGGTTGGAGCAAGACTAGCCGCAGGGTTTCTGAGGTTAGTCGCGTTTACAGTGCTGATTTCGAGGCAAATCGCCTGACAATCATGGTTGCTTCTTCCCCTTCCACGTTGACGTATAAATTCCTCGACACCCACCCCCAAGGAGAGTCGCGCTGAAACAAATCATCGTGAGTTGATATTGCTGAATTTTAGCGAGGATGACGTGACGGCATCGCACCGACAGTTGCGGAGGTATCGACTGTCCGACAACAGAGCAGAACTGCGCAGTGCCATGACACCCGGACGATGGCTTTACCTGCACCTGGTTTGGACACAAGTGAATTCCAATATCGGGCTCATCAGCGTTCTTTGGGTTTTCTTGCGGGAAGCGAGATGGCTCTTGTTGTTCTTCGGCCTGGCGCTGAGATGTGTGGAGCGTCGCTTGGATCGTCGGCTATTCGTCGGGGTGGAGGGTGAACCGATGCACCGCGATACCACCAACGACAGACATTTGGAGAATGCATTGTGGAGCTCAGCCGATGTCCCAGCCGATAGCCAACGCGATCAAATCGGACGTTGGTATAAATGCTGGTTGACTCGCTGCAGCCAGAACCCCGCCCACTTCCAACAACACACAAAATGTCTTCGACCGTCACGACCACAACTCCAACTGTCCCTCTGTCTCTGTTCCCGGATGGCCTAAAAACCTCCGGGCAGCATGCACCCGATTATTCCCTCGTCCGTCCTTATGAAGATTTCCCCAAGGAGATAACCGGCCCAACCGTATGGGATGCCGCAGAGTATCGTGACAGCCCCGAACGCTGGACCCATGCCTTCACAGCCGATGAAGTCGCTGAGATCGGTGCCGCATCGGATCACTTTATCGAGGCCGGAACCCCCTTGACGGGCATTACCAAGGCGCACTTTCCCCTTCCCACGCTTTCGAGTAGGATGAACGCATTGCGTGAAGACCTGCTAAATGGGAAAGGGTTCTTCCGCTTCAGGAACCTGCCGGTCAGGGAATGGGGCCTCCACAAGTCTGCCGTCGCCTATATGGGCCTTGGGACATACTTGGGATATTTCGTCAGCCAGAACGGACGCGGCCACGTACTTGGTCACGTTAAAGATCTGGGTGAGGATCCGACTCAGACCCACAAGGTCCGTATCTACAGGACAAACGCCCGGTAAGTTCCTTCATTGTACCGTGCCGGAAAACTGGTCTAAATCCCCGGCAGACAATTCTTCCATACGGATGCTGGAGATTTCGTGGGCCTCCTGTGTATCGCTAAATCCCTCTCTGGTGGTGAATCAGACATCGTTTCGACTCACCACGTCTTCAATACCTTGCAACGCGAACATCCTGACGTTGTGAGGACACTGGTAGAGCCGAACTGGTACTTTGATCGGAAAGGCGAAGTGTCCACTGGACAAGAGCATTGGTACCGGGGCGCCGTGATGTACCTCGAAACTGAAACGGAACGCCCGCCGCGAGTATATACCAAGTTCGACCCAAACAACGTGACGTCTCTGGCACGCTTCAATACCGGCCCCGATGCAAAGATACCCCCACTCTCCGACAAGCAGAGGTATGCTTTGGATGTGTTGGAGCGGACCTGCAAGGAACTTTCTCTCCACATGATTCTCGAGCCTGGAGACATTCAGTTTTTGCACAATCCCCATATTTTCCATGCACGAACCGCATACACTGACTACCCGCCTGGTTCCCTTGACGACAACGGGAACCCTCGACCACAGAGGCATCTCATGAGATTGTGGTTGGCCGCTCCTCACAGTGAAGGCGGGTGGAAAGTGCCATTCCCTGACAGCGACAACAAAAAGAGAGGCGGGGTTCAGGTAAACGATCAGCCTCCAAAATGCCCGCTAGATGCAGAGTAATCGCCATTGTACTCGCTGCTTCTTCTTGTACATATCTCTTAACTTCACGAACTAAATGGAAAATGCTGCCCCCATAAACTCCGCTCATCCTGGCTGTTACTTTGCAAGTGTGTTCCCCCGACCCACGGGTGCAATCCGGTATGATCTATTCCGGACCCTATGGCCGTTTCTGCTGGTTGCCATGTCCACCCCAGATCGGAAGTGAACAACATTAACTCATCAGCCCCTGTCAGTGTAGGCGGCGATATATCGCTGGCTTGGAAGGTGCTGGCCCCAGTAGTCGATGATGCGATCCGTTCTGGGGCGTGTCGCTCGGGAATCGTTCTGCGTGCCATGCGGTAGATCGTAAGAGGGTTGAGGACATAATCAGGAGCACTCTGGGCAGGTGTGCCTGGTGGGCTCTGTCGTCCCATGTCGTCCGGGTCTGGAGGATACGGATCGTCCGGAACAATATTTGTACCAGGCCCAGCAATCTCTGCTTCCGAGCCAAGACGTCTCAACATGGTTTCCGCTGCATTGGACTGGAAAGCTATCAGTATTGGCCTCGCACAAAGCACTCATATCATCACGGACCAAAGATTCAGATGTTGCATTCAGAGCCCGCATAGCTTTCAGCGCGCGAATATTGCTCTGTAGATAAGGGATTGTCTGAACTACTAGATCCTTACTGTTCTGTTCACGGGGGTCGATGAGCTGTGTAAGGTAGTATAGCATAATGCGAGAGCTATCATATGTGATGGTCGGAAGCCAAGTATCCGAAAGATTGTGCGGCCCATGTCGTTCGGCTTCACCTATAATCGTAGCTAATGTCTTCGCCGCCTGATACAGATCCCATCGCATGTTTTGGAGAAATCCGGTTTGCTCGGGGGGGAATTCTATTGCCGAGCGCAGCTTGAAGAGAGCCGGGGCTCCTAAGCGATATAGATCACACAACGTTTGATGGTGCGAGCAATGAAGGAGCATCAGTGCCCCCAGCTGAGAAGAAGCCTTGCGCCTGTAGATCGTAGGCGGCGTAAACTGTAAATTTTCTGGCAGCGTGTCGTACCACTCGCTACACTCCCTGTCGAGCATGGCAAATTCGGAGCTTGGAAGCCAGGGAGACATGGCTGTGTCAAGATGTTTGATATAACGGAGGACCTGCTTTCGAATTCGAATGTGTTGGATGAAATATGCCATAATGCCCATGTTCTCATCCGGGTTTGCCGGGATGACCTCAGGTCTAAGAAACCCAAGTACACCGCCATCCAGAGTGCGTGTTATACAGGGATCGTCCTGAAGAAATCTCCGCTCATTGCAAGGAAGCTGTATCTTAACGTCTTTTTCTTCAACCAGCGTAAGTTGGTCCACTCCGCTTCCGAGAAGCGCATCAGTCACAAAGCAGCTCCACATCAACCGGCGGCGTCCTTCTCGTTCCTGGACGGAGAGGTTGCGGCCGGTGTCCTGACAAAGGACATCCGTCGAGTATTCCAGATTGATCTGTAAGGCTTGAGCCATACGTGCAGTAAGACCGCCGAGCATGAAGGCCTGCGCAAAGTTTCCCACTCGTAGTGCGTAATCGTATAGTAGTTGGGTAGCCATGAGATTGTCGATCGAAATCTTGTCCAATTCTTGGAGGATCACACTGTATGCTGTTTCCGCCCAGCGGCAACCGGCTCGTAATATGAACTTTGGCGGGAGGGGCTGGCTGACTGAACTGTACTCTAAGGCATGAAACCTGATTGAGTTAGCTAGGAACAGTACCATAGAAGATTGTGTCACTTACTGGGCCCCCAAGGCACAAACGATATAGAGAAGAGCTGTCGGGGGCGATTCCAGTGCTAGTTCTTCATCCACTCTTTGCAGAAACGAGGGCTTATGAAGGAATGCAAAGCAACGAATCGGGTGTATGTGAGCGAAATAATTTTCGACCAAGGCTATCACCTTCGCTCTTTCAGGTAAGTGAGATGATCCCAACCTCGGCCAAAAGTTAGCTTCTCTTTGCGTTTAGATTGTAGGTCAGGTGAGTACCATGCTAAAGATGCAACTTCTGGCTCCGCCTCCGGCGGTTGCATTGGACTCGGGCGACTCGTTGTATTGGGGGTGCGTGCTATGTTTGACGCCAGACGCTGTGTCCATGCTGGCCTAGCGCCGTCCCCATACTGGCATCCAAGGCGCCTGTCTCGACATCTCGAACAAGCTGGTCGTTCACCCGAGCATTTAGCCCTTCCCGCGCGACATTCAGTGCAAGACCTGTAGGTCCGCGTTGCTCTGGCACGGTGGCCGGAATGTCGGGTGGTCGTAGGTCCATATCCAGAGCAATCCAACTCGAGTCTTTCACAATTGGCACATCCGTTCGGACGCTCATCGCATTTCACCTAAATCAGGAAAACATTAGCAAGCTACCGCGCAATTCTCCGTAAAATGCCAGAAGCAAGGAAGTTTACTTTTCGAGCACGGCACGTGTTGCATCCTGGGGAAATGAGCCTTGGAGAACTGAACCCAGCTGTCTTGCAGATAATGCTTACCGGACCTGGATCGTTTGTTCCGATGCTGTGTTGCTTGTTGCTGATTGCCCTCCATCCTCGAAGTCGTTGACGAGCAGGGGACGGGCCATCGGCTGCGGGGTCGCGTCGGAGACATTTGCACCACCCGAGCGCCGTCTCTCGGCCCCTGCCCCCTTCCCCCCCCCTCTTTATCAAGCACACTCCAATCGTTGACAAGATCTAAGTTTGTCATACTATACAAGCAAGGATTCTCCAGATGCTACGATTTTGCTCCGAATTACGTACAAGGGCCCCCGCCTTGATGAGCACGGCTAAGAGCCTGAGAGTGATAGAGCACTCGAAAAGCTCTTCAATGGCGGATGGTGGGAAGACGGTGCAATGTGGGACCAGGCACAAAGGTTCTGCCTCTGTCAACGCAAGCGCTTTTTCGCTAAACATGGAACCCTAGCAAAGATGGAACGGCGAGAAGGGTATCGTCACATTCGCGGGTGTCTCCTCGTCCTTGCTTTCGAATCAAAAGTTCTCGATCTTGCTTGTGTCGCTGCTGCTCAACCCTTTCCTTGAGAACAGAATTTGGTGCGTGGGGCCGTTTCAACGGTTCTCCTATTTTCAATCAACTGTACCATGGGTTTGGTCTGATAATTGCGGAAAATTGTCGTGTGGAAAGCATTGGCATTGGTTGGCATGTGGCTCGAAGTATGGGTATTACCCCTGGTCCACACTTGGCGACCCACGGTCGAGATCTCGACCTCGCTTCGAGGGCGTTCTTTCATCAATCCTCTTTACTTTGTGCGAAGAATGCATCGTTGGGCTCTCCAGCTCGGGCTCGGGAGTTGCAAGTGTTATGACCTTCCAACGAGCAATAGCTGAGCGTCTCTGTCTGTGTGCTAGGAGGAACCTCCAGACTTGTGTGTTAGCTCGCGACCTTGAGAGACGGCCAATGCGATGTGGGTCAAGGTCCATTGTGTCTCGAACATCTGGGCACGCGAATCGATTCCTCCCTGGGCAGCCGTTCAAATCGCAAAATCTTCCCCGAAGTAGGGCTCTGAAATGTGAGAACCCACCCTTAAGAGCTTCCCGCCGGGGATTGAGCCATAGCTTTGCTACTTGACTTTCTAATTTCCATGACCGTTTGACAGAGTGGCAATGCAATGGTGGACTCTTGAATGCGTTAGGGACAGCGCAATGGACACAGAGCTCTTCAAATTGGGCTTCCCAGACAGGACCAAAACTCGGGGGCTCAAAGTCCCACACGACCTGAGTCCCTGAGGGCCGTCCCATTCTATGAGGCCAATCATGCTGATTACCGTTCCAGAATTCAGGGACAGCATTCAATGCCACCAATGATGGTTTCTGGGGACCTGCTTGTGGATACACCGTCCAGGAAAATGAAACCAATGGGACTGCTTTTGCATGCATTCTACAATGGATGTTTGCCTGTGGGCACTGCACTTCTCCTTCCTTTCATGTTCGGCTTGCCCCATTGATTCCCAGACTAACCGACAGTTACGCATGCTTTGTCTGAGAAAACCATTCTCAACGCAATCCTGATTCGTCTCATCGTTGCGTTCGAGACCTTGATCGATGACAGTCGCGTGGAGTAGTCGGTTCCCTCCCAAGCTTATAAAGATGGGATATCCCCCCGTTGGGACTTTAGTCCTTTCCTGTCATCTGTTTCTTCTTCATACATTCTTTTCTTGCTTAGTTGTTATCCAACTACCCGACATTCCTTTCGAGAACCATTCGCTTCAGTTACCTAGAGTAACCCCTTCAGTCTCTTCCCACTCTTATACTCATCGCTTGACGCGACTACACACTCCTTCAAACCAAAGATGCAATTCACCAAGTCGATCCTACTGCTCGCAGCTCTGACCTCTACGGCCCTTGCCCGCCCAGAGGGCTACGAGAGACGCCAGGCCACCGCCACCTCGGCCACTTCCTCCAGCTCCGGTTCATTCTCCACCGCCGGATTTGGCGCCAGAACAGCCAACTCAGGCTCCGGGATAACCTACCAGGGCAACGTCGGCAACCCCTACGGCAGCAACATCATCGAGATCCAAGAGGGCGAAGCCGCGAACTACAAGTACGTCGCCAAGGTCTCCGGCCAGAACACCGATCCCTGGACCGTCACCTTCTTCAACAAGTACGGCCCCGACGGCCTGATGAACGGCTGGTTCGGTTTCTCCGCCGTCACATTCACCCTTAACCCTGGCGAAACCAAGTACGTCGCCATGGACGAGGATACCAACGGTGGATTCGCGGCTGCCCCCGGGTCAACTATCCCTCTTGACATGAGTGGCGGGTACGCTTCCACCTGGGGCGAATTCGACATGGGCAGTTCCGGCAATGGCGGGTGGTCTGGCTTCGATGTTTCCGCGATCGTCCCCCAGAATGCGGGCTTGGAGGTCCAGGGTATGAAGATCTGCGAGGAAATTAGCGGTATCTGCTCGAGCATTACCCCTGGCGCTGCGCTTGTGGACAACGCATATACCACTGCTCAGACTAGTGTCGGCGGTATTGGCGGGAACATCTCGGAAGACCGCGCTATTGTGCTCGACGTCACCATCGACTACCAGGGTTAAACGCTCTGTTGATCAAAAATTCGATATGATTAGTTATGACCTTTCGATAGACCAATCATGAATTGCTTGCTATCACCTTCTGTTTCTGGATGTAGTATTTGGCTGTGGTATGAGTCAATATCGCGCGTTTCACGTTGAAGGGTTTGGTGAAAAGTATCCAAGCTCAACCGCAAGAAGGCAGACCTCTGGGCCATGTGCACAAATCATAACTATGCACTCTGTTCAACTTACTAACCCTATTTATTGGCCGGGTAAGAGTTGTCCCAATTTCGTCCGCCTTATCGATAAGCAGTGCAACGCCCCACACGTCACCGTGCATCACCCCGAAATTCCTCGGACTTTGCCATGCATGCCCAGGGGCTGGCTGTCAATTCACGTCGAAAGGCGATCACCGCGACCCGCATTCCGTCTCGATGTAGCCAATCAAGTATTACAAGTCATTCTGGGGCAAGTCCGATCAGATTCGGGTTCATTGAATAGCGCCTGCGTTAAACTGCGTCATGAAAGGAAAGCGATCGATCTCGAGAACATGAGTATAAATATGGGCCTCTTGTCGACATTTCTCGCCATTGTCTCACAATAGTTAATCAACTTCCTTCCCTGACTTATCCGAATACCATTGATCTCAGGAAATGGTGCTCGTTTGGCTGATTACTGGAACATCTTCCGGTCTCGGAAGCGAGTTCGTGAAACAAGTCCTCTCGCGCGGGGATAGGGTCATCGCTACGGCACGCAATGTCTCAAAGATATCTCATCTCAAGGAGCTTGGAGCGGCTATCATGGCCTTGGATGTCACCTCCCCACAGGCCGAACTCGACGTGAAGGCAAAAGAAGCCATCTCCGTCTTTGGACGGGTAGATGTTTTAGTTAATAACGCTGCATACACCCAGTTTGGATTTCTTGAGGATATGTGGTGCGCTCTCTTGTTATGCTTCTGAAGGAGTGTGATGCGTCTAATTGCGTATAGCGAGGGCGACTATGTGAAGCAATTTAACACGAATGTCTTTGGAACGGTCAATACGACCAGGGAGTTTCTATACCATTTTCGCAGCCGGAAGTCCGGTACAATTGTTAACATCGGCTCGATGGCAGCTTGGGAAACATACCCTGGTGTTGGGGCGTACTCGGCTTCTAAGGCTGCGCTTCGTTGTAAGTACACGGAATCGTTCCTCACTTTTCACAGGTAACCTTCTTTGGCTTTGACTAACGCGGTATAGATGCTACAGATGCTCTTGATCAGGAGGTCGCCTCGATCGGTATAAGAACTCTCCTCGTGGAGCCCGGCCAATTCCGAACGGAGCTGCTGAGCTCCCAGAACAGTATGTTCGTAGAGTCCAGCGTTCTCGAGTACCAAGAACTAGCGCACGCGAGTTTCACAACTTTCCGTGAGGTCCACGGGAAGCAGAGAGGAGATCCTGTTAAGGGAGTGGCACGTATCGTCGATGTTGTTCGAGGAGAGAACGGGGCAGCTGGGAAGAAATGGCCGAAGGAGCTGGTTTCGGGCCCAGATGCAGTCGCCGTTATTCGGAAGAAGTGTGAGGAGACGTTGAAGACTCTAGTGGAGTGGGAGGAGTTTTCTAGCGGGACAGATACTGTTTGAGTAGTAGCCTTTAAGAATAAAAAAGCCTTACTAAACTATTTCTTGTTTTGTAATTTCCTCTTAAGCAATAGAAAAAGTAGCTTTATTTTGCTTGTTATATCTAGATATTTGCCTCCTTTTATAGGAATAGCTTGAGCAACAATAATAGGCCTTAAGGATATGGAAACCACATGAGGGTAGTTAACCAGTTTCGAAGTGACCAGGGCATCCCTGCCAGGCATCAGCGGTGTAAACAGAGTTCACCAAAGTTTGAAACTCGGAGGTTGCGAAGGAGCTGCTCACCCCATTCCCAGCGAATCTTGTATCCCGCTTCCCCTCCTTCCTCCCCTCCCCTCTCTCCCTTCTCCCTCTTCAACTTGCCTTTCACCTTCTACACCTCTCGTTCATCCCAAAAGCTTATTCACAGCTCAGACAGTACTCTGATTCCGAAACTTAACATCACAATGCCCGACAACGGTAAAGGATACTCCTACAACAGCTCCGGCACCAATAGCCAGGTAACAGACACCCCGCTTAGCCTATCGTCGGCCTCAGCAGACTTTACTGACAATCTTGTAGGGTAACCACTACTGTTCCCGCGACTACGGTAACGGATCCAACTCGTACCACTACTCTAACTCGTTCGTGTCCTTGCATACCGGTGTAGTTGTATCGTTTGCTGACGCTGACGTGTTACCTTACAGCAATGGATCTTACTACTACTCCAACCCTAACGGTAGCACCTATTACAATAACGGAAATGGTGGATCTACATATAATCCTCCTAGCGGTGGAAAGAAATGAAGAAGCGACCTTAGTTGGTAGTATTTGACTGGGAGCCCAAGTCTCTGGCATCATGGCAGCCTATTAGTCTTTGGGATGATGCGAATTTGATATTTCTCTGGGAACAACGACTGAGACATGCGACGTAGTTATCAGAACAAGACGGCTGATTCCGCTGCCTCGAGCTAGTTGATAATACATTGTCTTGCGGTCTTCGCACAACTGAAGAGTACTCCCGCCGGATCCTGTAAGCGGCATCTAGGGAGTCGCGTCTCAGAAGCTCAGCCTTCCTGCTCTTATTCCCGAGTTCCCGAACAAGCACTCAGTCAAGAATTCATCCGAGTGCTGACTAGATCGCCGAGTAGAGGCAGGCCGCCCCCGCGACGCCCAAGCAGAAAGTAGGCGCCGTGACTCGCTCGGAATGGCCAACAACAATCTCCAGTCCGAGTAGCGAATACGTTTTAGGAAAGCGCCATGGATATGAATGGGTAAACACCCAGAGCCGGAAGGCACGGGACCGAAATTGGAGTGCGGGAAGCTTACTACGTCATATTCCTTTCCCCTGCTTGTTGGGTAACAAATACGAGGAGTACATTCTTCATTCCATGGCCTACACCCTCCTTGAGCTACGCCATCTGAGGCTCATCCCGCTGAACCCCCTGGCGTGGTTTAAACGCCTGAACCATAGGATACTTCTTCACAAACAGACAAGAAACAAGTCCTACGCCGGCCAACCCACACATTACCAGCCACACAACCCCCAAAGCGGAGGCGTATGCATCCGCCAGAATATCCCGCTCCTCCCCCTTGGACAGTCCCCGAATATACCACACCAAACTGGCCGCGTTATCTGCGAGTTCCACAGCTGTACTAGATAATGCCGACTCCCCGCCGGAAACCTCAACGCGGAACCGGTTCTGGAATATCACGCCCCCGATCGCGACACCGACTGTCTGTCCCAGCGTCCGGAAGAACGCGGCCATGGACGCCGTGATAGAGAGGAACTTGATATCAGCGGATGCCTGGACCGCGAGCATCATCGAGGAAAATAACACGCCGAGTCCGATCCCCGAGACGAGAGTGAGGAATATCCACTCGGCCACTGCTGTGTCTGTGTCGAGGAGGTAGAGGAGGCCCATCCCGAGCGTGGCCAGTGTCCAACCGAGCCAGAGTGCCCAGCGGTAGCGACCCAGCTTCCCGATGGCGATGCCCACGGCCGCGGAGAGGGGGGCGACGGTGAGGGTGAATGGGAGGAGGGCGGCGCCGGCGATGACGGCGCTGTAGCCGAGGGAGGCCTCGTAGTAGAGGGGGCAGTAGTACAGGATGCACCACAGGATCACTCCGTGCAGGAAACAGCCAAGGTATCCGATCGTGGTTGTTGAGTTACGGAATATCAGCGGTGGGATCAGGGGTCGGCTTGGTACGCACGCCTCATAGATGACGAAGGCAGCCAGCCCTACTGCCCCGAGTATGAGCGGGACAAGCGTGTGCCACGAGTCCCACGGGTACATAAGACCACCCCAGCTCAGAGGCACTAGAAACGAAGACAGAGAGCCCACGAACAGAACGCAGCCGAGATAGTCTACTGAGGAGAGACGCTCCCAGAGAGCGCTCCTATCTCGGTGCAAACGCATGAACGCCGGGATTAAGACCAGCCCCAAACCACAGAACGGCAGGTTGATCCAGAAGATCCAGCGCCAGGCGTGTTCGGTCAGGGAACCACCGATGACGGGGCCAATAACCGTGCCGAATGACCAGGTGAGAGAGCGAACGCTCATCCACTTCCCACGCTCGTGGAGGGGGATCAAATCTGCAATAAGGACTTCGGTGAGAGCTATAATACCTCCGCCCCCAGTCCCTTGGATGCACCGGCCGACGAGGAGGAGAGTGAAGTCCTGCGCGACGGCAGCAAGAATAGCTCCTACTGTAAAGGCAACGACGGCCGTGAACAGCATGCGCGTGCTACCGAAGATCTCGGAGCACATCGTGAAGACGGGTTGGAAGACGGTCGAGGCGACGAGAAAGGACGTCCCCGACCAGAACGCCTCGATCGATGTTCCACCTAGGTCATCTGCGATAGTCTGTTTCGCATTAGCACTGGGCAGAGGGTGGTACAATGGCACGTACCGGAATTGCTACGGATAGTGAGGTCGCATCGAGAGCAGCAGCGAAGTTCAAGAGACCAATGACGCCGAAAATACATCGTAGACGCCAGTCGGCGCGGAAGGTACCGTTCTCAACGGTCATTTTCGAAAGCTTTGACGAACAAAAGGAAAGAATGGGGGATATCTTATGCCTCTTGTGTCTTCGCCCTCGGGATCAGAACCATAGATACCCTCATCCCCGACCCACCGATCGGTCTCTGAGTGTCTGACGAGAGTCATGCTCGTTCAATGAAGATCTATGATCGGCCGTGCAGGACTAGCTCACAACGCCATCGACAACCCGAGCTCCGAGATCACTGATGCGCCTGGCGCGGGTTAGTTCTTCAGGGTGCTAGAAAGTTCCCACGTCCTCACCGCTAGATCGAAGCAAAGGCGAAGGGAGGAAGAAGTAACAAAGATACTCCGCAGCCGCGATCACCGACCTGACGGAGTCACGTCCGCTCGGAGAATAGCCAGACAGCCCTAATACCTCAGCTGCGGTGTCGACCAGTCGGGGTATCTTTTCGGCGGGGTTCTGGGATGGGTGTTGAAATCCTCAACGGAAGATCCACAAGAAGATCTACTCATACATCTAATTTAGCTTTTTGGTACACTTGTCGATCTGTGTAACAGGGAGACACTGCCAGGATCTTGTGGGCCTACCAACAGCCAAGGTCTGGCGTCTATCAACCTCATTTTTAGGGTGCCACGTCTTCTTGCCTGTGGTGGAATCTAATTCTACCAAGAACGAGTCGCTACGATGAGTGATTCGATAGTTGACAAATCAAAGCCCTAATTCCCATCCCCAGCAGCCAGTTCAATTGCCCTCCTGGCCACATTAACACTCCTCATCAAGTCGAGATGAGACCCCACCCCAGGGACGGTGTGACCGCCAGAATGCATATACGTGAAGAGCGCCCCCTCCGAGAAGAGCTTCTGCATTTCCACAGCCTTCGGCCGATCCGGGTCCTCGCTGCCCCATATCAGCGCGGTGGGGACGGTCATGACTCCTGCGTGTTGATCTGCGCGAATCTCGTTGACCGTTCCGCTCTTTTGGAACTCCCGGTAATCCATCGGTCCCAGCCTAGGCGAGAAGAAGATGGCGCATTTGAACGGCGACGGCTTTTGCTCCTGCATGTTCTGCAGGATCAGCGTAGAGGCCAGGATGATCCCCTGACTGAAAGCGATGACGCCATCGTAGGGCCCTTCGGCCGCGAGGAAGGCCTCGAAATCTTGCACAGGCTGCAGCGATGCGCGGGTGGGGTCGAGGTCAAAGTATGAGAAGCCAACGGTCTCCGTCGGAATGAAGGCTTTGAATTCTAATCAAAGGGGAGATGAGCGTGATCAATTTCTCCAAGCCGGGGAATAACTGACCTGGTGCGAGGGACTCGGAGAAAGTCCCTTCCACGAAGTCGTAGGTATGACCATCCCCGAGCTCGTAGCGGAAGGCAGCTACAATTGTCAGCAAGCAACTGAGAGATCCTCAACGACGATTGCTAACCTGTCTGCATTTCCAGAATCTGTTTGCGAGTGTGAGAAACCAGTGACGTGTGGATAATAAGGACACTCACCTTAGAACTTGTCCCGGTTCCATGGAGGCTACTGTGGTCAGCGAGACTCCAGGGCTGGTAAAACTGGCAACTGCCACGTACCAGAGGAAATGCATCTTCGATTGGTAGAGTGTATGACGACGAGAGTAAACTCAAGGGTCTTCGACTGTTACTTCGAGAGATCCAGGATGGTTCAACCCCAGCGCCTTTTAACACCTCGGCCTCGGTATAGATCCACCCAAATCAACGGAGAACCCGCGATACAACCAGGAGATCTGAGTTCATCCGAGTTCATATCAATGTCTGCCCAATTCAGTCACGGTGTAAGCTCCCAAATTGCGGTAGAGAAGCCGGTTGGTCAATACACATCAGCAAATCCATCCACGCAAGCGATGCCCAAGGGAGCCCACTGCCTTGAAAACGGACCCGGGGCAAACTCCGGATATCCACTCATGGCTATCCACCCAAGCCTATAAACTCACCTCCAGATAGTCCGATTACGGCCCACCGACCCCGAAAAATGGGTCCCATTGTTATGAAGACCCTCCCGCTCATGCACGTATTGATCTCTCAGGTCGCCACGTTCGAAGGCGACGAGGGGCCCGCAAGAAGTAACAGACGACCGACGGGAGAAGGATAGCAGGAAACAGAATCTCCGGTGAGTTGGACGGCTCATGCCTGGCGTGAACAGCCGGAGGCGGATAAAAAGCTCACGGATTCCACGGCCTAATAGGAAAGCAGAGAGGGTGGCAGTCTTGTTCTTTTTATCTCATACGCTCTCTCGTCTTCTGCAAATCTCACCATGCAGCCTCCTAAACACACAACCTCCAGCCTCCAGCCATTAGCTGTTGTCGGCTACGCATTGCGCTTCCCAGGCGATGCCACAAACCCAGAGAACTTCTGGGAGATGCTAATGGCAAGGAAATGCGCTTCGAGCACGTATCCCCCAGACCGGCTGAACATCGATGCCCACTACAACCCGACTGGAAATCGGCTGGACACCCTCTCCGTCAATGGTGGCCACTTCATCACGGGAGATCTAGGTGCCTTTGATCCACCCTTCTTCTCGCTCACAACCGCAGAAGCGGAATCGATGGACCCCCAGCAACGACTAGCACTCGAGGTAAGTTATCAAGCGCTGGAGAATGCAGGAATCTCGATGGATACGGCCTCCGAGACAAACACCTGCGTCTTTTCCGGGTGTTCAGCGAATGATTATGGAACGCTACATGCGAAGGATCCGCAGGCTGCAGGGAAATACATCGCCTACAGCCAGGCAATGTGCATGATTGCTAACCGGATCAGCTGGGCGTTTAATCTTCGAGGACCGAGTGCGAATGTTGACACCGCGTGTTCGAGCAGTTTAGTTGCCTTGGATCTGGCTTGTCAGTCGATCTGGAATGGAGCGTCGGCAATGGTATGTCCACACCCTTCGGATAAGAGCATGCCTTCTTCTTTAGTAACTAATGGTGCCAACAGGGTCTCGTAGTCGGTGTCAATCTGATCCTCGCCCGGGAGTGGTCGAACAGCCTCGACAACCTGGGCTTCTTCTCGCAGGATAACAGATGCTTCAGCTTCAGCGATAAGGCCAACGGATACTCCCGAGGTGAGGGTCTCAGCGCGCTAGTGATAAAGCCTTTGGATGAAGCAATTCGGAATGGAGATACCATACGCGCGGTTATCCGGTCGACTCTTTCAAACCAGGATGGGCGCACACCGGGCATCACACAACCCAGTCGTACAGCACAGCAGAAGCTCATCGAGGACGCGTACCACCGGGCGGGCCTGAGCCCTGCTGCCACGAGATACTTCGAGGCTCATGGGACGGGCACGGCTGTTGGGGATCCCACGGAGTTGAGGGCCATTGGCGCAGTATTCCGGCCTCATCGGTCAAAGGAGGATCCGTTGTATCTGTTCGTTCGCCCCTCCTTATGCTTTAAAAAGAGAAGTCACTCATGCATTCATTGCTAATGCGGTTATGTAGTGGATCCGTCAAAACAAACATCGGACATCTCGAAGGTGCAAGTGGCATCGCGGGTGTCATCAAAGTCATCCTGGCCTTGGAAAAGGGAATCATCCCTCCCGTCAGCGACTACTACAAGTCACTGAACCCGCGCATCGACGCCGAGCATCTGAACCTCAAGGTAAGCAGCTGCAGGCCCGGAGGTTGCATAGACTAAACGCTTCTGACGCGTGATACAGGTAGTATCGGACCCCATGCCCTGGCCTCCGGGCCTCCGTCGGGCATCTGTAAGTTCATTTGGTTTCGGTGGCGCAAATAGCCATATCATCATCGACGATGCGTATCACTTTATGAAGTCGCAGGGCCTGGAAGGGAACCATAATACTGTGATTGACGCTACGGGCACCCAACATCCGCCATATGTTAACGGAGAAGATGGCTTCACCAATGGCCTTTCAAACGGAGTCTCAATCAATGGAGCCCAGAATAGTGATTCAAACAACGGCCAAAACGGTCACCACGATGACGGGTCAAGCTTTCGCCTTCTCACATGGTCCGCAGCAGACAAAGCTGGTTTCCAACGGCTTTCCGAACGATGGAAATCATACTTCGATGACTCGCAGCGACGAATGAAAGATTCCTGGTCACATCTAGAGAACCTAGCACATACCCTGAATGAGCGACGCACACATCACCCTTGGAGATCCTATGCTATTGCGCAGCAAGGGGCTCCGAAGCAGGATATCGTGTCTGCATGGAGCGAGCCAGCGCGGTCCATGACTGATCCGAAAATTGCATTTGTGTTCACAGGGGTAAGTAGAGTACACGAGGTATAATTATTCTATTCGTGCGGAGCGTAGTAACAATCCACAGCAAGGCGCGCAATGGCCTACGATGGGACGGGAGCTGTTGAACAGATATCCCGTTTATCACCACTCGCTGCTCGAGGCCGGCCTATATCTGCGGAGTCTGGGGGTCGAATGGGACCTTGTTGGTAAGTGTTTCTTCCCTGAAGGCTCGGGTCACGACTAACCTACGCTTTCCTAGACGTGATACAAGACGACAAAGGGGTTTATCCCATCGACGAACCTCAATTCGCCCAGCCACTTTGCACGGCGATTCAGATCGCGTTGGTGGACCTACTAGACACGTTTGGTCTCTCTCCATCTGCTGTCGTTGGTCACTCTTCTGGTGAAATTGCTGCTGCGTGAGTCACCCCGATTCACACTGCCTTACCTTTCCAATATCCGGGTTGAGCTAAGACATGTCAAGTTACTGCTATGGCGCGATCTCGCGAAAATATGCCTTGAAACTAGCTTATTTCCGTGGCGTGTTTGCAGGGAAACTAGCGCGGTCTTCTCAAATGAATGGCTCAATGATGGCAGTTTCCTTGTCCGAGAAGCAGGTCCAGCCTTATCTCGAGTCGCTCCGTGACGGAGAAGAACCAGTCCGAGTACGCGTTGGATGCTTCAACAGTCCAAAGAGCATCACGCTATCTGGTGACCGCAGCCAGATTGAGAGACTCTGGGTTCAGCTCCGCGAAGATAACGTACTTGCACGCACGTTGCCCGTCCCAGTCGCGTACCATTCATTCCAGATGCAGGAAGTAGCTGAGGCGTACTCCACCGCAGTCGGTGACGACGAATCTACACCCGGGGAACGTCACTCCCGATGCCCCCGGATGGTCTCCTCCGTGCACGGAGACTGGGCATCGGCTGAAGAATTGTCTAGCGCAAGGTACTGGGTAACCAACTTGGTATCCCCAGTGAGATTCGTCGATGCCGTCAGAAAATTTCAGCCGAGAACAGGCCAGTCCGCAATAAAAAAGCTTGACGGATCTCACCTGACAACGGCCGCGGTTGATGTCCTCTTCGAGGTAGGTCCGCACGCGGCCCTGCGTGGGCCGTGTCGGGACACGCTGCTTGAATCGAAAAACGAGGTGAAAGTAGAATACCTCTCTGCACTAGTGAGGAAATCTAATGGAGCCCGAACACTCCTCGAAGCAGTGGGACGACTACATTGCCTCGGAGCTAGGGTAGACCTCGCAGCCGTGAATGCGTCGAGGGGCAGTCAGACTGCTCGCCCTCAGGTCCTCACCGACTTGCCTGCGTATAGCTTCAACCACGCTAAATCATACTGGCATGAAGGTCGGATCAGCAAGGGCTTCCGGTTCAGACGATTTGGGCGACAAGAGCTTCTTGGTTGGCCCGATGACGACTGGAACCCTCTGCAGCCAAAATGGAGCAACATCTTACAGTCATCAGACCCGGTCTGGGTTCGAGATCACAGCGTACGTTGTATACCCGGCACTTCCCGTCAACAGAAACTGATTAGTGTTTAGATCGACAACGTGACGATTCTTCCGGGGGCCGCAATGATCACCATGGCTATAGAGGCAGTGAAGCAAGTGACAGACTCCGCTGCACTCATTACTGGTTTTGAGCTGAAAAATGTGAACTTCCGTTCTGCGCTGAAGGTTGTTCCCGGGGGACCGGGTGTAGAGACCCGGTTCTATCTTCATCCGCCGGGCTCCGACGGTAGTAAGTGGTTCGGCTTTACGCTGTGCAGCTATGATGGGTCGTGGGTGAAGAACTGCGACGGGGCTATTCAGGCCCTTACCCGCAGTAAACCCACTGATGACGCCGATGCGATGGCCTCTCAAGGCACCAATGAGCAACAAGCATTGGTCAAGGGCATGGCAGGAACATGTACAACCTCGCTGGACGCGAACCGTTTCTATGAAATGCTGGAAACATTCGGGTACCAATTTGGCCCGGCATTTCTTCGCATCTCAACCATCGCATCCGACGATGACAGCCAACTGCTCACCGAAATCCAGCCATACCCGGCCAGCAATCCACACTGGACTGAAACATATACCATCCACCCTACGACCCTCGATGGACTCATGCAGACAGTCCCGTTGCTCCGTTCGCACGGAGGGCAAAGAAAGGTCCCCATTTCTGTGCCCCGTCATGTCTCCAGAGCCTGGATTTCAGACTCCGGTCTTAGTTCCCCGGTTTGCCCTGGCATAAGAGTAGGTACCAAGCTTGAAAGCTTGGGTCGCCAGGAATGCGTCTCGAACATTGTCGCTCTCAGTCAAAGCAATGATGAGGCTCTAATTCGTATAGAAGGTGTTGTCTTTGCGAATATTGATTCTCAGGCACCACAAGATGACACTGAGGAGAAAAGCCCCAGTTCAAAGTGTCAGCAGTTCGAGTGGAAGCCCGACCTGGAACTTATGACTCCGGCGGAAATTCTACAATACTGCAGGGATACTGCTCGCAGCAGTCAAGAAGCCCCCATCATGCTCAATCTGAGCATTGACACCGTTGCCGCAGGATTTCTTTCTCGCGCAGCGAACACCCCGTATTCGTCAAGCCACACCGACAGTACGCCTGCTGGGACACAGCTATACTTGGACTGGCTATCTCGGGAAAGCCGCAGCTTAACCCCTTCGTCACTTACACAGTTGCCAAATGATCCAAAAGATTGGTCAGACGACAGCGGTAGGTTCGATACAATGTGCGAGCTTGTCGCCAACTCAAGCGCGAGAGGCAAATTGGTCGTTGAGACCGGGCATGCCTTGCTGAAATTCGCGCGCGGCGAGCTCGCCGCATCAGATATCCTCTCAAGTGACCTTCTCAAAGCTGCGTATACTGAGACAGTAAGTTCTAGGTCTTAGAGATATATAGCGTTGCTGCTAACTCGGAGAAGTGGAATCTAGCTCCCGGCCCGCAACGCTGGATTGCATACCTAGATGCACTAGCGCACAAGGATCCAGGAATGACAATCCTCGAAGTTGACGGCGACGTGGGCTCCATCGCTGAATCCATTATAGGGACTCTAAAGGTGGGAAACGCCGAAGAGGCCGAAACGCCACGGTTCCTCCGGTTTGATCTTGCTGGACCAGGCCACAACGACGTGTCTTCTCTTCAGCAAACACTGGGAGGGTCGGGGAAACGGGTGGTCTCGAAGCATGTAGATATTACCCAGGAGCCTACTACCCACGGTACTTCAAGCGGCGAGTATGACCTTATCGTTTTGTACATGGTACGTTTTCGCATCCCATCTGTTGAGTCCCGCGTACTAATGCCAAACAGAAACTGAGGGGCTCAGCCTCTCCGGAAGCAATACTGAGGAATGCTCATTCTCTGTTGAAACCGTAAGTCCTTGGAGAGACCAGTAACCAGGAAATTATATTAACTGTTGGCATTCAGAGGCGGCAAAGTGGTGATTATCGAGACCGTTAGGGCACATGCCCCTCGCCACACGTTTATCCATGGGCTCAACGAGACTTCGCAACAAGATGTACTTCCAAGCAACGCTAATGAAAGCTTGGAAAGCAAAGTCCTAACAAACGGGAACGATGGAGAAGAGGCACGAGTCCAGCTGGGTGAGCAGTCCTTGAACCAGCTATTGCGCGATACCGGCTTCTCGGGATCCGATCTGGTCTTCCCTGATTACGACGACAGCCTCTGCCACGAGATGAGCATCATTGTCTCTACCGCAACAGAGCCACCCACAGGGGCGGGCGCGGAGCACCTCTCTCCCGTCGCCATTATTGCCAACCCAGAAATCTACGCCCAGCAAGAAGCAGCTCAAGCTCTGGTTACACTGCTTCAAAAGGCCGGAAGCGCTCAAATTGCTCACTACTCGCTGGGCGAAGCCCTCACAGCAACAATGGCCGCTGAAACAGTGCTGTGTATCCTCTATGAAGTAGGAGACCCATTGTTGGCGGATGTCTCAGAAGAGATGTTCCAGCAGCTCCAACAACTGTTCTCGTCTTCCTCCTCCGAAAGGGTCGTCTGGGTCAATGCCGGCGCGGGCGATAGCTCTAACCCTCACTTCCGAGTCATCGACGGGCTCTTCCGTGTTCTCAACTCGGAACTTAGCTCGAAGACATTCACCACATTATCACTCGCGGGAGCTCCGTGGAATCTGGAAATGGTGTCGCGTGTGGTGCGCTCCGTGAGTTCTTCGAGGAGACCTGAAACGGAATTCCTCGAACGCTCTGGCATCCTATATATCCCACGCCTAATGGACGCCGTGAAGGTGTCCCACTCCCTCGAAGAGATGCAAGTATCTCAGACTCCAGTCCTCCAGCCATGGAGCGCGGAAAGTGCACGCAAACTGTCAATAAAGACCCCCGGGCTTCTAGATAGCCTTCACTTTATCGAGGACGTCGACAGGCAGGAACCTCTCCCAGACCATATGCTAGAGGTGAAGGTCAAGGCTGTGGGAGTCAATTTCCGCGACATCCTCATCATGCTCGGGCGAATGGACCAGACGACCGTCGGGTTCGAGTGCGCCGGTATCGTGACCCGTGTCGGCGCGAACTGTGGGGATTTTAAAATCGGTGACCGCGTGGTCGGCTGCGAATTCGATACTTATCGCAGCTATGCCCGGCTCCAACGAGACACAGCTGTTCGCATTCCCGACGGGATATCCTTCTCCGAAGCCGCAGCCATCCCAATCAATTTCATCACAGCATGGCACGCCCTTTCCGTCTTGGGGAATGTACAGCGCGGCGAGAGGGTCCTGATTCACTCTGCTGCAGGGGGCACTGGGCAGGCTGCGGTTCAGGTGGCCCAGTATCTCGGCGCAGAGGTTTTCGCGACAGTCGGAACCCCGAAGAAGAAGCAGCTCCTCATTGACCGATACAGTATTGGCGAATCGCATATCTTCTCCAGCAGAAATGCGGATTTCGTCAACGGGGTGAAGCGCCTCACCGATAACGAAGGGGTTGACGTTATCCTCAACTCGCTGTCCGGAGACGGGCTCACTGCCTCATGGGAGATTATTGCTCCCTATGGTCGTTTCATCGAGATCGGCAAGAGGGATATCTTGGGTCATCACTCCCTGGACATGTACCACTTCGAAAAGAACGTGTCCTTCAGTGCTATCGATGTGGCAAGGATGGTGAAAGAGCGGCCAGTCCTGGTTGGGAGAGCCCTCCGTGCAGTGATGCCTCTCATATCGAACGGAACTCTACGCCTTTCCAGTCCGCATCTTGTCTACGGTATTGGTGATATGGAAGCCGGGCTCCGAATGTTGCAAGGAGGGCAGAGCGCTGGAAAAGTGGTTTTAGAGATACGTGATACGGATCTCGTTCGGGTATTTGCCTTTCGTCATTCCGAGTATGCCGTTGCTAACTCAAAGGTCAGGCCATTCCAGTGCCCAAGCGGCAGTTTTCTTTTGACCCCAACGCTACGTACGTTATAGCAGGTGGCCTCGGAGGCCTTGGACGCGGGATTGCCCGCTGGATGGTATCTTGTGGCGCCCGGTACCTTCTTCTCCTTTCACGATCAAGAGCCCGTGGTGAAGAGGCCGCAGAGTTTATGCAGGAGCTATCTGCCAGCCAGGTCACTCCGATTGCTACCCCATGTGACATCACAGATCGCTCTTTGCTGGAGGCCGTCCTAGGTGCGGCATCGCATCAGCTCCCACCGATCAAAGGCTGCATCCAGGCTACCATGGTCCTACAGGTATGTCTCGATTCTGGGGCTTTCCCTAACTCTCCCACCGGATAAGAGTGCACCAAGATTAATCGCCTTTAGGATACCATATTTGAGACTATGAGTCATAGCCAATGGATGGCTGCAACTGCGCCCAAAATCAAAGGCACCTGGAATCTGCATCAACTCTTGCCCTCGGGCCTAGACTTCTTTGTCATGCTCTCCTCGATCTCTAGTATCATAGGTAACCGCGGACAGGCCAACTATGCAGCTGCTAACGCCTTCATGGACGGCTTGGCACAATACCGGGTTTCCAATGGGCAGAGGGCCACGGCGTTGAATCTAGGCCTCTTCCTGTCAGCAGGCGTCGCCTCTCAACCCTCGGCGCAAAGGGACCGCTACATTTCCAATCTTCCATTCACACCGATGACGGAAGCACAATTGCATGCGCTTTTGGCCATCCACTGCAACCCATCGTCCGATGAGACCCCACCACAGACGGTGATGGGCCTGGAGCCTTCCCCGTCGCTGCGGAATGAGGGTTCGGAGACGCACAATTGGATACAACGGCCAGCCTTTCGATATTACAACATAGCACATACCTCTGCAGGTCTAGAAAGTAGCTCCCCCACCGGGGAAGGCCGACAAAGCGGAGTTGGAGAAAAACTTGCATCAGTCAATTCCGTCGAGGAAGCCAGTCCCATTATGACCCAGTTGCTGGTTTCCAAGCTGGCCAAGGTTCTGGGCCTCCCGAGGGAGGAATTCGATATCAAGAAGCCAATGCACGCATACGGGGTTGACTCGCTGGTTGCAGTTGAGATGCGGAACTGGTTTTCTAAGGAGCTGAAAGCAGATATGGCTATATTTGATATGCTTGGGGGTGCGACGATTGAGGCGGTTGGGAGACAAGCAGCCACAAAAGCTTTGGCGAAGCGCTGAGTATGTTTCGCACTAATTGATGTCCGATGGGTGGCATAAGTTCCTATCAGCCGCACTGCTTGACATTTGAACCCACCATGATGAGTAGCTCGCCAACAAGTGCACCGTGAATAGACTGAGACCACATTTCCCTCCTAGGCTCTTTCTTCCCAGGGTAAATGGGCTTTCGATGAGCCTTGGCACAGAAGATCATACAGCACCTTTGTAAGAGACGCAACTTTGTTTATCGTGACTCAGAACAGTAAGTATCCCTATTCGAATTGAGAGACTTCATTTGAGCTGCCCGGAGTTGGCTTGATCTCCGGTTCTGTGTTGGCGGGCACGCGAGGGAGGGGAAATCTCAACTTCTCCCATTCGAGGAGCCGGCTGGTTCTCTTGATCACTGCTGGGGAAGTCAGAGGGGCTCAGCGATTGCCAAGATAGGCAGACAAATTGTGTCTTTCTGTCATTGTCATGAATGGCAGCGGCTTTCGGATGAATCATCCGTCCGCGCGGCTTTTCCGGAAACGGAAGCGGCTCGCGAAGCACGTGAATCGCACTGCGGTTTGCTTTCTTTGTTGAGCGCGGCCGAGATCCTCCATCGAGTCCGTGCTGCATCGAGCCGAAGTTGAGCCGTCAAACAGTCGCTGATGTCAGAGCGCCAACATCCAAGACGACTGAGACAAGCGAACGCAGATTGCCTGAAGGGGCGGATCGGAGTCGACCAGATTCCCCAAAGCATCACAGTTCGCAAGGTGTATCACAAGTTATGAAAACCTCCTTGCGCCACGATCAGAACATACCTGCAGCGCAATTCGCCTCTGGAACCTCCACACCAGCCTCGGCTCAGAAGATCGCCAGAAATTCCCCGCCGCCTGGCCCCAAGGAGACAAGCAAGCCAGTCAAATGACTCAAATGCGACGTGACAATTCATTGACGTCCAATCGGGGTTGCCTGGTTCCCGACCATGTGGACAAGGGCCAGCTCCACTCTGATCATCCATTTTGAGAATGCAGCTCGCCTCAGACGCGCCAAAAATCTGAGATCACGCTGGAGGCACCTCAGCTCAACCTCTTCCCCACGGCTTCCCGAAACCCGGCGCTCCTGCTCTGATAAAAGCCAGCGTCGTCTTTCAACTGCTCGGCTTTCGTGGGGCCCTTCTCAAGCTCTGTTCGCAATCGGCATGGCTCTTATTAGTCCCCTAGAAACCGTCCGCGGTTCTATCGCGTTATACACGGGGGCTGTGTTCCTCCTGGTATACTTTCTCACCTCCATCCACCGAAGATGGAGTCGATATCGGTTCGCCAAAGCCCACGGGTGTGGTCCCATCCCAGCCATCCCGACCTATGATCCCTTCATGGCCCTTGACAGGCTCTATTTCAATATCAAGACCGCCAAACAGCGCAAAATATTAGAAACCAACGTCGCGCGCTTCGTCGAGCTCGGGAATACAGTGCGCGCTCAGCGTATCACGACGCCGATGATCCTGACCCGAGAGCCAGAGAACGTGAAGACCATTCTTTCTCTCAAGTTCAATGACTACAGCATGGGAGACAGGCTTCAGATCTTCGGCAGGCTCTTGGGTCACGGTATCTTCACCAGTGATGGTGAGGACTGGACTCGGTCTCGCCACATGATTCGGCCCAACTTCGTAAAGGAGCAAGTTGCACACCTTGAGATCTTCGAAGAATTGATGGAAGATCTGTTTGCTCTGATTCCCGCCGACGGCAGTACCGTTGACCTCCAAGACCTATTCTTCGGCTTCACTATCGACTCAGCTACTGAGTTCCTCTTCGGCCACAACGTTCACAGTCTGAAGAAGCGTCGATCTCAGGTGGTGGACAACGAACCCGATTTTCCGGCCGCTTTCAACTATTCATTGGATAATATAGTCATGAATTCGCGTTTCGGACCCTTGCAGTTCTTGAACCGTGATCCCAAAGCCGTGGAAGCCAACCGCATCTGCCACCAAATGGTCGAGCAATTCGTCGACAAGGCCATGAGAGTCCGGGAAAAGTATGACGAAGAGAAAGCCACTGGTGAGACAGAAGAGAGCAGACGGTATGTGTTCCTTAATGGCTTGGCTCAGCAAACCGGTAATCGAACGCGTATTCGAGATGAGCTCATGAATGTTCTGCTGGCGGGCCGTGATACAACTGCGTCGCTTCTGAGCAACATGTTCTTTATGCTGGCAAAGCATCCGAAGGTCTGGGCCAAGTTGCAAGAGGAGCTTGCCACATTAGAGGGCCGCGCTCCGACGTACGAGCAGCTGCGGAACTTAAAGTATCTCAAGTATTGTATGAATGAATGTAAGTGCGAATCTCCCAAGTTCACCTCCGAAGACTGACCGCCGTAGCTCTCCGCCTCCATCCTGTGGTTCCGGTCAATTCACGTACTGCCATCAAGGATACTGTCATCCCTGTTGGCGGCGGTCCGGACGGCCGATCGCCTGTTTTCGTGCCCAAAGGCACAATCGTGGCGTATAGTGTATGGGCGATGCATCGACGCGAGGACTTTTACGGTCCCGATGCTGAGGAGTTCCGACCCGAGCGTTGGGAGACCTTGCGACCCGGATGGGAGTATCTTCCTTTCAATGGAGGGCCTCGAATTTGTGTGGGCCAGCAATATGCATTGACCGAGGCAGCCTATGTCACGACGCGCCTTGCCCAGCGGTACTCTGTGATAGAAAGCCGGGACGCCGGACCGTGGGAAGAGAAACTGACGTTGACCCTGTGCTCCCACAACGGAACCAAAGTCAGCCTTCGCCACTGATGTTTCTTGCTTTTGTATCATAGCCTAATACGGGGTTTAATGAGTATATGAATGAATTACCGCGACTGCGAGCTCGCAACTCTTCTTGGCTATGGTCTTTCAACGGAATGCTTCCGCCACCGGAGAGAAGACGGCACACGATCGACGATGAGGCTCTCCACCGTGTAAATTCTCCGCCATTGTGATGATTGATTCCCTGGAGATGCCAAGTGTGCCAAGCGAAGACAAAAGTCCAAATTCTTCCGGTACGGAGAAAAGCTTCGCAATAATTTCTCCGTCTCTCCAGAGAGCGTGGATGATGCCCTCACCCATTCATCAAACTCGGCGCCCACAACGCCAGCTGGGTTAAGCTAAACCATGGAGATAAAAGCCCGCCAGCTCGCCACAGAGCTATATACAAATTCCGTCTCCTCCAGCAAAACACAATGGGGGTCTCATCAGTCGCTAAGGCCGCCCTCCTCCTGGCCTCTACGGCCAACGCCGCAAATAACTTCACCGAATGGATGTCCGAGTCTTTCTTCAGCAAGGGCGTCGCCTTATCCCGAAACTACGCCTACGCGGTTCTCTACACGGGCGTCGAGCTCGCCTACAACAAAACAGGCGACCCGGCCTATTTCGACTACGTCAAGACGCAGATCGACGGAGTCCTCAACGACGACGGATCCTTCGTCGACCCAATCGACGAGACTCTCTCGCTCGACGACATCCGCATAGGCATCAATTTCCTCTGGCTGTGGACCGAAACAGGTGAGGAGAAGTACAAGGTCGCCGCGGACTATCTCCGCCACCAGCTCGATTACACCCCGCGCAATGAAGACGGCGGCTTCTGGCACCGCAAGCCCACCTACCCCAATCAAATGTGGCTAGACGGCATCTACATGGCGTCGAACTTCTACGCACAGTACACCAGTTGGTTCCAGCCGGATAACCAGACGGCCTGGGATGATATCATTCGGCAGTATGATCTGATCGAGGCGCACACCCGTGACAACAAGACGGGCTTGCTCTTCCACGGGTACGATGCGAGCGGCGTTGCCGTCTGGGCTGGTACGTTGGACACCACCACCACCCCCCATGCTTTTTTTTTTTTCCCTAAACACGTTCACGTTCACGTTCACGACTCACAGGGTTATGTTATGTTATAGACCCCGTCACCGGTGCAGCACCGCACATCTGGGACCGTGCCGTCGGCTGGTACTTCATGTCTCTCGCCGAAGTCCTCGACTACTTCCCCGAGTCCCACCCCGGGTGGCAGCGCAACCTGCAACGATTCCAGAGCCTTGCAAAGGCCATCAAGGAGTCCCAGGATGCGTCGGGGGGCTGGTGGCTCATCATGGACCCGCCGTACCCGAGTGACCCCAGGAATTACATTGAGAGCAGTGGCTCTGCCATGTTCACGTATGGGTTGCTCCGTGGTATCAGGAAGGGGTTCCTTCGTGCGAGTGAGTACGGGGAGACTGCGCAGAAAGGGTACAGTCTGCTGGTTGAGGAATTCGTTTCGCATAATGCGAATGGGACGCTTAATTGGGAGGGGACAGTTGAGGTTGGTAGCTTGAGTAGCAATGGGAGCTTTGAGGTGAGTTTTCTTCCTTCTGGCCTTCTAGAAGTACCTTATTTATGTGGTGCTCATTTCTGCTGGCAGTACTATGTCTCCGTCCCCGTTGTCCAGAATGACTACAAGGGAACAGGACCGTTCATCTACGCTAGCTACGAGCTGGAGGGATATTAATCGTGTAGTTGATATGACGAGACTGCATGCATTCAAAGAAGGGATAATATCTCGAAGATAGACAAAACGTGCTTATTGGTGCCACGTACGAAGAGAAGTAATTGGGCAAGAAGAATATTACTCCTGTTTCTCCGGGGCTATATTGCAGCTCTCCTCGTACAGGGACAGTCTGTTCGATGGAGCAAGATATCCCTCTCACAAAGCCTTGGAAGTAGCACGCGATCAGGTCTCGCTTACTTATCCCCCAATCGAACTCTAACTTAGGTGTTCCTCTATCTAAGTAGTACGCTGGGGAATAGTGAAGGAGCTTGGTCGTCCTTCCGACAGACAGGGAACAAGAGCATGCTCGAGTGTCCAACAGTATCCGCCATCGTTCCACTCCTACTCGGCCGTATTGGTTTGAAAAAGTGTCGTCGATGAGACGTCAGTTTGAGCAGACGTTGTCTTCTCGCGCCATAGCCAAAGAGTCACACCACCGGCAGCCCCGTGGCTCAGGACCTCAATTTCAAGTACCTTCAAGTTGGAATTAGGCGAAATGAAGCATATCCAACCAAGGCTTCTTTCTTGCAAACGTTGACGGAGATGGTCTAACCATCTCACCCGCGTCTTCTACGAGACGCTTGCTGTGATTCGCCTGTTACTATACACTGCTGAAAGCTGGTCAAGAGCAGACCCGGTCCATGAACTCGAGAACCCCAACCCCCGCTAAAAGTAAAGCTGAAGCTGAGTAAAGCCTGGGCGCATCCACACAAGTTGAAGGCCGAAATGACAAATCAAGGCCAACAGATAACGGACTCGGTTTGAAGCGGTAGATCACTCGCCGGTAGTCTCACCTGTGGTTGAGTTAGATATGTTCTCGTTGGATAAGCGAGGAAACTCAGCCCAATCCAGAGATGAAGTGAGCCTCAACACCACCTCAGCCACACAGTGAGCGATGAGATGATCAATAGCTGGGATGGAGCCACAAATTTCCCCCGTGCGCCAGTAACAAGTCAGTCCTCCATAGTCAGCTTCAGCTCGACCTCGTCATTGCCCAAACCCAGAGTATGATTGCGAGTCTGTCAGGGAAATACACAATGGCCGGATCAGCGTAACCCAACGCGAACCATCGATCGAGGCGGCGTGAGATATTGGGCCACTGTATGTGCGAATATTGTGCCACGCTTCCATTGTCTCCGGATGGCTCGCTGGCATTGTAAGCTCGCGAATGTTAGGCCTTGAAGTGCTTCATGAGGGGGCCGGAACTCCCATCAACGATCAGGAAGTCATCGTTACCAGGAGCTCATCGAGATCCTCGTATTGGTCACTTGGAGCATGAGAAACGCAGGAGGTTTTGAAAAGCGCAGTGTCTGAGCAGGGATTCCACGTGGGAATTGATTATGCCGTCCGACTGTGAACTGCGCTGGCCAGTAACGAAGGCAGGAAGCCAAGTCTTTGCCTTTTCCCAAATTTGGCGCCAAGTTGCTTTTTCCTTCCCTTCAAGCGATGACGTAAAAGTGATCGTGGAACCGGGAGACGATGAGCATGGGGAACATGAAAGACGTCGGCCGTCATTTTGACCAGTGAACTGCTCCATGGAGGAGACATCCTGAGTGACGAATTGGGCCAAAGGAGACTCCCGTGACCTTTTTGGAAACGGTTTTCAAAACCCGGAGCTGAAGGCCTCCCAATTCGACGGTGATGGGGCAAGACTCCAGCCGAGCAGATGAAGACGATGAGAACGAGCCAGTAAAACGAGAATCAGAAGATGATCAACGGAGTGTGCTCTTTCAACTGGTGGGCCTCAGCAGTTATCATGGAAAAAAGAGCGAGACAGTCTCCCAGCCGGAGCGAGAAACGGTCTCGCAACGGCGAACAAGGAAAGATTTGGTTTGGAGATGGAGCTTGTTCTTGCCGACCATGATGATTATTCGTCTGCCAGAGTTTGTGTTTTCCTCGGAAGATGCGACACATCAGATCAGATCTGCAGGACAGTTTGCGCAGGACAACAGGTCTCCAACTGCGTGCGGAGCCTTCTCGAATTAGGACAATAGTCAATTGGAAACAGAGAGTCACTTCCGAAAGAGACAGGATTTCATTCTTTAGCCCGACGTGAATAGGAAATCAAAGTACCGACAGAACAGAGATATCATAAACGAGTCAACACCGGAGCGGCCAAAAATCCAGCAAAGTCAGTCTAAAACAACGGGGAGAAGTGAAGATATCAGATGCCATTCAACCAATCCAAGATGCATGCATAATTCCGCCCAGTTATCTCCCACCATACCATTGGCTATTTTCGCTGCTGCTGGGGTGGCTGCTTTGCTTTCAGCTCCGCATCTCGCGCCTCTTGCTCTGTATACCCCCACCGTCAGTATAGGAGGACCGAGTACCGGAAGACACAATGCCATACCTCTGGCTTCTTTGAGTTGCCGAACGGTCTCTTTATGAATAAACTCCCATTGAGCTTGATAATGCGCAAGGACCGGAGGCCCAAGGTCCGCTCCCGAAGACTTGCTGTTCCCAGTTGCTCCGTTGCGACTGCTCTTGTCCATGGTGTTGAGTCTTCAAGGGTGGCTCTCTGTATTGGGGCCCTGGGGCCAGGGTAACAGCGGTACAATAATTTACAGATTCAGTGTGAAGCCGTAAGGGAGTTATAGGAAGAGGATAGACTCCGCGGCCTTGCGGTGGGCAGGCATCCAGTTGTATAAGGATTCGGAAAGATGTTTGTGAGTCGAAGTTCCCAGATGGAGGAACATAGCCGGTTTATATGCCACGGCACAAGAAATCACTTTCAGTGCCCGAAGTGACGGGAAGCGGATTGGTAAGACCCAAGAAACAGGAAATAAGATGGATGGGTGGCCCCCTCCAACCAGTCTGTCTCGAGAAGGACTCCTCTTCTGATCGGTACCAACCAAACGGCCGCCTCCCTGGTCCTATTGCGCGAGGAGCTGGTCACCATCCAACACTCCATTGGGGAATGCCTCCCGTTACAGCATGTCCTGGGGGGAGGGGGGAGAATCAACATTCAAAACATTTCCGTTCGTAACTGAGCCACACCATTGGTCCAGGACGGCGTGGGACAAGTATCCGGAGGCGCAGGCAGAAAATCTGATGCTGCGGCAGGGAACACGTAGTTCCAGTTCTCTCGCCTCTGAGCCTGTGACAGCCTGCCGGGATTGAAGGCATGGGTTCTATTGGTCTTCTCAACTCTCATGGCGCGATTCCGGAAAGGAAAGGGAAAGAATTGGGCAGCGACGGGCAGGTTAGGCGGGCGCGGATTGACGGAGAGACTGGTGAGTGGAGAGATAGTCCAGGAGGAGATGACAGGATGGACGGCGCAAAAGGGGGGGCAGAAGATCGAAATCTGACGCAGACGAGATGTGAGCAATGTGAGCGATGCAGCGATGGCTTCCGCTCTGTTGGGACTCTTCACGCTCCACCTGTCCATCTCTTCCTTCCTCTTTGCTTTTTGTCCATCGGCCGATGCTTTTCCCACTTGGGATTCCATAATCCCGTTCCCATCGTTGAAGGACCCATCGATGTCATCTTTTTGGCTGTGTTCATTCCCCATGCGGTCTTCTCGAGTGGATTCCTTCCAGGTCGTGAGCCGCCTCAGTGATGACACACCGAGTGATCTTCGTCTGCCACCCCACTTTCCAGCAAACAAAACACTCCAAGAGGCCGTGTGATTGGGATCCCAAGTGTCCTCCTCGCCATGTCAACATGGAGGAGGGGGTTGTGAAGGCCAGACAGGATTTCCGAACATTCGCCGACTTCACGACATCGCGAGATGAGCGTCAGGCTGATTCTCAGGAAAAACAACAACCAAACGGGCCAAAACCGGCACGTCACAAGCCATTATCGCCCTTGATCGGTTTGGCCAATGCCCACGAAACCCGACATCATAATTTTCCTCGTGTCGCTCTCCAATGCATTCTGCTGATTTTTCGAAAGTCCCAACGATATCGAAGCAAGGCAAAAACAGACACATCCCTTGAGCCAAGGGACACAATGACATCAGTCCGCTGTGGCATCCAATCGGGGAGAATCCGTTGTTCGTTTCAGACCTGCTGTTGGAACTTGAACTGGTCGTCAATTCACCGCCACTTTTCAGGCACGGCCTCCCGCTGGATCTCTTTTCCCTGGTTCCAAACAAGAAAAGAAACAAGCTCTGCACGACTCCACTTGAAAAACGCCACATTCTCTTCCCTCCAAGGTTTCTCGCAGAACACTGACTTTGGAAGTTCTCGCCCCTGCGAGGCTGGTCGTGGCCTCCATCCTCATATCCGCATCGCTCAGAGAGTGTGCCTCTCGCAAGATCCGCGCGCGCGCAAGGAGCTTAGCCCAAGCCCTGATCCATGAGCTTCGAAACGATATCCATGCCACAATCCGCGCGCACCATGCGAATCAGACAGACTTCTTTGAAGGCTGGGTCAATCCTGAACTCAACTTCGCTCCTTTCAACCTGCAAAAACCATGCCCGACATGATATGGCTCGTTAAACATGGAGGAGCCATGATTGTACCACAGCCTCTAGGTGACCAGCAAATGGTTGAGTACTTTCACACAGCCCAGCGAGCCTTCGCCCGTTTGGAATTCGCCTAGTTTTCAGAATCACGCGATACCCATCTCACTCACAGGACTTTTGTCAGATCCACAATTCGCTTGCTGGAATTTACTTTGAGCCCGACGGCCCACCCCGTTGACGCCCATTGTTTGGGAACGAACGGTGATCGACAATGCAGGGGTACACATCGGAAATCTGCTCCCCACCTCAGAGTTCGTTGTGTGAATGCCGAATCCCTTGACCGCGCTCCAGGCAGCTTCCCAGAATCGCAGCTAGCTGTCTGTGAGAAGGCAACTGGGGAAACTTTTTCAAGATGAGTCATGAGGGTGAGGCAGGACGCTTCTTCTGGCCCTCAATTTCGATCAGGCTGACGCAAAGGCAATCCAGCCAACATGTCATCCGATTCCTTTGTTTTGGTTCGCTGTCAAAATCGCAGGCTCCCCTCCCATCTCTCATACCAGGAAGTCCAATGTCTCAGGCACTGACACCAGCCAAATCGAAAGGTTGCTCTCACAGCTCACAAACCGCACCCCTGCGATTTGGTCATATCTCCCGAGGGTATTAGACTCACCAAGCCAATCCAAGCAAGGATCTCGGGCACAACCCCCAGGTATGCTGTCCGATGGCAGTCTTTCGTCACCGAGTGTCTCGACCCGAGAGGAAAGTGTTTTTCACACATCTGCGAGCAAACGCCCAACCCGCATCAGGGGAACTGTTTGTCTCAATTACAGCAGTTTCCCCATTCATCGTCTGCAAGGTTTCGCGCGTCGATGATGTTAGCAGGAAGCCGTTGCAGATCCAAGGACCAGGTACCTTGATGCATTGCGATGCGAAACGACGACAACCGGCAGTCTACCACAAGGAAATAGCCGACATATGTGCGACTCGAAAATCGATCTGCATTGAACTAAAGGCTGTCTAAACGCTTTTGCTTGGCTTCACACAGTCCCTCCGGGATTTGAAGCGCAAATACCTTATCCTATTGCCTCGGTCCACCCGCGAGGGCAGTTCTCCTTGGAGACACTCGACCTCAAGACAAGGATTGCGTCGTGCGATCTTCTACCATGCACGAACCGTTACGTGCCGCGGTCGCAATTCCCACACCGATTTGTCCACTGCCCTGCACCTACGATTCCGGCAGTTCTGTAGCTCTCTTGCAAATGATCGACCAAAACCAAATCAAAAGCACGGCGCATTGAGAACAACGGCGCGAGACGGATGGACAACATGAGTGGCAGATCTCAGGCCCCTGCAAGGCATTATCAGCACGTATATTGGGTCTTCTCTAGCGATTCTCGATTCGTTCGACGTTGATACTCTATGGGTGGTCTAGCGGCTTGTTTGGACCACCCCGACGATGTTGGCCCGCGGAATCCATCAAACTGAACCAGCACAGACGAAGATCAAGCTAAATGGCAACTCCGTCCTCTTCCTTTTGAAGCTTTGCTCCATCGCCGCATCCGGATGGGACGACCATTCCCAAAGCACGCGAGCTCCTCCCTCCTCTACTCAACTCTGCTTACGCTCTCGGTAAGCAAGCCACCCGTTGATGGTAGGCTTCTTGTCTTTGAATTCCAAGGGCCACATCCTGAGTTAGAAAACTATTCCTTCCTACGAACAGACACAGGTGAGCCGCAAATCATGGTCCGGGGTTTGGAAAAGTCCGATATTAGCTTTGAAGTAGCCCACAGCGATAGCGAGCTCTCCTTCGCTGATGAAGAGTTGGCTCGCATGAACATAAACCGCCAGGAGGCCAAAAGCTGCCAGTGTCAAGTATGACATCAGAGTCGGCCGCCGAACTCCAGGAAATGCCTCGACAGGATATAAGTAAAGGCACAACTCGAGGGACTGCACGGTTGAAGGCTCAAGATCTTCTCAAGTCAAATGTTCATTCCCCCAAGCTCAGAATTTATCTATAAGCATTATAGATATTGCTGGGCCTGTTCTAAGTTCTGATACTCCTAGTAGTTCCCTTGCACGCGATGGCTATTGGCCCCGTCGCAGATGCCCAAGCGACTGCAAAGTAAATGGCGCGCGGATGGGCCCGTAAGCGAGTCAAGACAGCGCTCGGTGATGGAGACTCTCAAAACTCGAGGAAAGGGCAATCCGGGGATGTTGGGGGCGGCGCAGGAGAGATTCGGGACCATTCTCGCTCTCCATCCTTCTCTCAGCAGGCAGCCAGACGCCGGCGAGAGTTCCAACCGAGCATCTCCGGGGGGATTCAGATGGACAAAAAGAATGTTCAGATATCATTGCAAGCTGCATGTGGGCATCCATCCAGACCAAATTGAGATTTTGCTCGCAAACACACATTTTTTTCAAAGTTTGCCAAATCCTGTTCCCCACCCCCTGACCACGGTTTCATGACTTTTTGGCTTTGGTGGCACTTCGCCTTCAATGAGCATGCCATGCGACGTTCAAGGTTCAAGGTTCCACCTGCCGTCTGAGATCTCTCCCGAGAACTAGCGCGTCCCCATCCTGTGCCCAGCGCACCTCACCACCATGGAGGAGCCTGCCCAAGGGCCCAGGCGTTTCGTCTCAGCCGCGAGCTTTGAGAAATTTCCCACGTGGGTACACGTGGTTCCCCTGTCTGCGATCAAACCTGGCCACTGTGCCAGTCAGTTTGGGTGGAAAGATCCATCACCAAGTGCATGAGGTCTCAATTCACAAGTTGTCAAAAGTGCCACATGGAAGCTCGAACGCGAACAATTATTTTTGCGCCCCCAATTCCACGTGGTGGAGAAAAGGGAAAATTCTGGATTCTCGTCACCCTGCCATTCTTGAGGTTGGCCAGTCGAGTGTGGCCATAATGTGCTTTTTCTTTGTTTGTTTTTTTTTTCTTTTTTTGACTCCATGCTCCAGACAACTATCTGACGAAACGCAAAATGAGTCTGCGAGTCTGGCATCGATGAGAGGATGAGCATTGAGCACTTGTTGCATTTGCGCCCCCTGAGCTGGAGTTGCGCTATTTTGGTCTCCCATCTGGGCAAATTGCCGAATCCTTTGGAAAACTTTGTGCCAGAAGCGAGAACTCAGAATCTCCGATTCCCCATCCTTCCTGTGGAGACAAACCATGGCGACCCCCAGATTCCCTGCCATGAGGTCCAGGAGTGAGGTGCAGGTGCCACCTGCAATCAGAAACTCCTTCCAAATCCGTCGGAGAGCCCGCTTTCCTTGGATCCTTCCGCGATTGCTGGAAATTTTGGTTGCAAGCTCCCCCTCCTTTTCCTTCTCTCTCGACGATGACGCCGCATTCTCATTCGTCGAGAAACAATTTCTGTCTGCTCTCCAAAGCATTCGTGAACGATGGCTCGGTGAGATCGGCATTTAACCGATCTGTCACTGAGTCTGATCCACAGCTGTCCAACACTCGGCGAAGGGCGGACCTTACTTCAAAAAGAAATTATAATCGAGGAAAATGGATTGAACGTCGCTGCAGTCAGAATTGCCACTGTAATTGAGTTGTCCACTGTCACAAGCTGGAACAAGATCCACGGCGCTTCAGAGAAGCCTGCTGTGCCAGCTTGTGAGTGGCGCTCCCCCATTTTCATGCTCACCGCGAAACGCCGCGAACTCTCTTTCCCCTGCCTCTCGTCTTTCTTGTCCGCTCAAGGCCAGGCGGCCCTCAAGAGACAGACGAATGTCTGGCTCGCACAGGCAGAGACATCGTTCGGGAAGACCGGTTGCGGAAGAACATTCCCAGAGTCAGTCAATTCTTTGGAGTCCGGAGCCAACCCCCGCAATTCTCCCGGTCTCTGGTGGAAGACGAACTGGAGCATTGACCGGCGAAGGCTCGTTGGAGGAGGACCTCTCGTGACCAGGGGTTGATTCCTCGGCGTCGAAGTGACCGTACAGGGGGGCCTTTGATTCGACGCCGGCGATGAGAACGTGAAATTAGGCTTCAACGGAGCCTTTCTCTCCACCATTCGGCTTTGCGGGGGGTAATGATCAGCGATCAACCATCGTTGCGCCTCCGCAAGGGCTCCGTCCATCCCCCAGCAGTTCAAAAGTCGCACATCTCGTCGTCAACTTCGGGTCACTCTTCTTGCCTCCTTCAGCATCCTCAACAACACATGAACCCCGTCACGTCTCGACCCCGTGTCTAACGCAGGCGAGTCCGGGGGGCGTGGGGTTATCATATCCCGTCCATTTCAACGCAGCACCCTTGGCCCGCAAAAATGGAGACCCAAGTTTCCGGAACTGAACCCTATGTGTTGATGGCCACGTACTTCGAACTCAGCTGGTCGATTCTGAGCAGTATAGGGCTATTCGTCACCTTGGTCGCCGTCTGGGCCCTATTCATCAGTCGGCCTAGCCCATTGACCTACATCCCGATTATCGTGTCTATATCCTGCGCGATTGCCAACGGGGCGTGTTACTTCGCGTTTTATACCGACAATGCAGCTCCAAACAGAGCTGCCGCCAGTGTATTTGCCGATATATTCTGGCTTGTAAGCGCCACCACGTGTTGTAAACATCCCCACCAGCTAACTGACCACCCCCTGAGCAGATCCAAGAGGCTGGCCTCTCCTTCTATAGTTACCAAATCCTAATTCACACCCTCCGGAACGCCGCTCGCACCGTCTTTCTTGTTGTGTTCTGGTTTTTCATGTTTGCCATAGCCTCCATTCGCGTGGCCATCCTAGTTTTTAGGGTCTTGGAGATCATCACTGGCGACAGTTCGGTTAATTCTTCCGGTCCGTATCAACATGAGATTGGCCACCTACACGTTGGGTATTTCACAACTATCGCCCTCGTTGAAACGTGGAGCTCTGGGTTCCTCATCCGACTCCTCCACAATGCCTACCGAGTCTCGCCGAAGCTTTCCTCCACCAGGCTCGTTTTCCGGTACCTCCTCCGCACAACCGAGATCCGCGTCGCAAGCCTATGTTTCATTGGTATCACACGCGCGGTGACCTACTCCTGGCAAGTAACATCGCAGTCCGCAACAACCCCAGCCGGACAAATAGATCGGTTCGTGTATACCATGGAATGTCTTTTCCCGTTGGTGATGCTGTACGTTCCCTCTAAGCCCCCAAGGAGACCACTGTTCCAGACCTCAGCTAATCAAACCCTTCAGGATGGACATCTTGGCCTCCAAAAAGTTCAACCCAAGCACACAAGTTGAGGGATTTTCGACATTTGACCCCGGTTGCTCTCCAGTCAGATATCAAAATATCCATACCCATACTGAGCCTCTCCCGGCCGTGCCACGGCATACGGCTTGGGTATCTTCGGGGAGCGCGTAGTTTTTTTACTCACTGATCTTTTTTGCGGTTATGATACCCCCTATTCACGGCTGCCTTTAGTAAAAGTTTGGGTGACATGATGGTTCACATTCATAGCACTAGCATAATATATCATGAATCAACGGTCACAACGCATAAGACCCTCTTGAAAACGATGTAAAATCTGAGTCGCGACACGGCTGCCAACGCGCTACCAAATACCAAGTGGGCGTCCTTAACTCCCGTTTCACAGGCCAACTCCACGTGCGGCTGCTCGGCCGAGCCCACCTGCAGATACCCACTCCAATCCAGCAGATCATGCTGTTCCGCCTCAGGATTCGTTCAGAGCCTTCCAAGGGCTGATCTGTGGATTGCTTCAGGTTGATCTCGATCTCGCCTGGACCCCCTTTTCCACAACTGTCATCTTTATTTATTGACTGTCCCCCTGGTCAAACTGAGCGCCTTGAAGGGTTGCCGGACATAGAGCTCGGCTTCCTATGACGGAGACCCACGCATTCAAAGTTTCATCATAATGGTATGGCAACGGGCAGTTCACAGTGTCTATAGCTTGGGTAATTATGTTACGTCTATTCTAGATCATCAGTCATATCCTGACGAAGCGAGCTCGCCACGCCATTTCCGGTGTCCCAAACACCTGTGACAATATATACACAGAGAAGGTCCATGATTCAAATGTACAACCTCGCGTTAATCAGCAATCACCCCCGATCCTCGCTCCTCATCTCGATTACCACGGTTTTCATGATATTCGAGTGCTGATCGAGGATCAGCTCCTGGCTACTGTTCTCACCGTCGTCGACTCGAGCTCCGGCCTTCGAGGTTGATCGGACCACGCCGGGAGCTCTCCCGGAGAAGGGTTCGTCGTCTCGGGATGTCAGTTCGATTGCACCATGCGTACCGGCACCGGGGAGTGTTCGCCGGTAGTGCGAGTCGCCGATGCCGTAGCCAGCGTACGGCGTGTTGGAAGTTCCCCGTTTTCCGTATGAGGATCCTTTGAAGACGCTGTGGAAGAGAGGGCGGAGAGAAGGAGCTGAGGCAGAGACTATGGCGACGTTTACTTCGATTTGCGACCAGAGGAGGATCTATCCACCGTCAGTCCTAGAAATAAGCAAGTTGAGACCTCGATTCAAAGCTCACTTGGATCGCGTCGTAGGACACATCCGCCGTGGTGGTGTACTTATAGAGGGCGTTTAGACGGGCGATCGACGCGGCTGAGGCAAAGGTTCCAGTTAAGAAGATGGCAATTAATGCATCTATGATTGCATGTTAGCTTTGCGTTCTTAGGACGAGTCCAACTGAGGTATGCATACACTTTCTCCCTCGGTGGAGGTTCAGCTTGACTAACCGCGGAAGTGGCATTACCAGGATAACCAGATCAGTGAATATTGTTATGGCCGCTGTCGAGAAATAGGCGGCTGAAAGGTTATTGCAACCCTCCGGGAATGAAGGGTCCCATGCTCGCCACGGTTTGCTGTGGCATTCGAAAGCCTAACACTCCCATCAGCAACTTTCGCGGTGATTGGCAGGGCATTTGAGAGCCACACATTTACGAAAATGCAGACCACGGTATACACCAGAACGAACACCCCCACTACAATAACTTGAAGCCTGAAGTGCTTCACTTCGAAAATCCGATAGTATTGTGACAGAATGCTGAACTTGACCAGCCCGACAGCGATCGGGTATATCAACTGGTAGACATACCAGTGCTTCAGTGTGGGGACGAGGATCTTCTCCAACGGTAAATCGACCAAATGCTGGCTGGCACAGCGTCAATTTCGAAGACCTCTGGCGATGGGTGGAAAGCACACTTACCCCGTGCCCATGGCGACATGAAATCCATTCATCACGCCCATTCCAATTGTCACGGCCAATGCGGCCACGATGAGATAGTCATCGATGCCAACCTTGTGGACGCGGAAAAGGCGACAGTACAGCCGCAGCGAAACAGTGACGAGCGAGAGGAACAACAGGATGCTCATGACGATGAGAAACATCGGCTGCAGCGAGCCATTGCCGGTCGTGATGTACGCCATGATTCGACTCGAACAAAGGATGTCGAGACGAATGGATTTGAGAGCAGCGCTCTATCTCGCGAAGAGAGGACAAGGACACATCCACTAAGGGTTTCTTCGCTTCGGGAAATCTCCAGGGGCGGTTTCTTCCTGAAGAGATCAGTGATTTGAGTTTCTGGTAATCGCCGTTGCTGGAGATATTAATGCACCATTGAGGGAAGGGGAACTCAATTCTTCCAGACCAAGACTGCAATTCGCAGAACATGAGCGACATCCTTAGGAGCCAGAACGAACCCTTGCAGGCTGCAGGCTCTCCACTCCCATGAGGAGCCTGCCCTGGGGGCCGGATGGCGGGCAACAGCCGGTGAGCCAAGCTCTTGCCCATGTGCATCCAGGACTGAACAAGTTGAAGCTGTGCAACGCAATCTCCGACAAACCTGGAAAAGAATCAGCTGTGAAGAGCGGACTGGTCATATTCGGGATTGCAATTGGCGGCCGAAGGTGCGCTCCAACTCGTAGTGCCTTGGCGTTCGATGCACTTGGACGGATGATCAAAAAGGCACCCGATGCTCTCACGTTGAAGAAGACCAGAGGGCTGGTCGCTTCAGGATATCCACGACTCATGAGGTCTCCGATCGTCCAATCACAGGATCCTTGTGGGTGGATACAAACTTCCAAGACTCCCTTCCCCATGCAACCTGAGAGAGAGCCATCGAAGAATTGGGGTCATGGCTGAAGCTCATCTCGGTTGGCAAACGATGTCTCTGGAGAACCAAACTTCGCAGACCGCGCCGGCTTTGAGACGTCCAAGTTCTTGTGAATTCTCCTCATTATTTCCTCGCATTTCGCTCGTGGGCCCTTGGGCCCTGCGTCCGCCCACGCTCGTGTGGCGCTCGCCCCAGCTCGCTGACTCGCGTCTTCCCAAGAAATCGGCCCTTTCCTGGAATCGAAGCGGAACTTAGGGCTTCCAGGCTCATACCGAACAAGTCATAGCCCCCAACCGCAACAACTTCCGTCTTAAATGAGCCTGCTTTCTCTCATGTGGGAGTGAAAACTCCTCATGTCTGGGCTCAGTGTTTCAGACAAACTTCCAAGATGCATCTTGCCAAGGCCCTCTCTTCTTTGGCGCTCCTACACCTTACTTTCGGGGCCGCCAAACCGTGTAGGAACCCCCCTGTCCGCAAAGAATGGTATGCCTCGTGTTTAAGACGTGTTCACCTTCGCAATCGAGCAACGTTGACACTTGCTTCGCAGGAGGGAGCTGAACCATCAGGAGAAATCGGAGTACCTTGAGGCCGTCCATTGCCTGACGACCAAGGACTCTATCTCTGGCCTGGAAGGTGCGGTGAATCGTTTCGATGATTTCCAGGCTGTTCACTCAAGTCAGACCCCAAGTATCCACTGGGTGGTGAGTCCTTGTCCAAACCCGACCTCCTTTTGTCGATCCCGCTGATCATCGCCTCCCCAGGGTCATTTCGCCCTCTGGCATCGTTACTTCGTTGCAACATACGAAAAGGCTTTGAGGGAGGAATGTGGATACACCGGTGCCCAGCCGTAAGTGCATGATTCCCCCGGCCTTCCACCAGATGCAGATCTCATGGAAGCAATTGTCGAGCCGAGAATCCGCCATGCTTAACGAAATTGTTTCTCAGTTACTGGAATTGGTCGAAAGACGCCTCCACCGATAGCGAGTCTGCTGCTATCTTCGAAACTGAGATCTTTGACTCATGCCACGGCTTCGGTGGGAACGGTGCCTATGTTGAGATCACTGATCCGGCAGAAAATCCGTTCAACCTCACTGGCCGCACTGGTGGTGGCTGCGTCCAGGATGGGCCCTTCACCTCTGACAAGTTTATGCTAAATCACCCCGAACGCGGCTGCCTCAAGCGAGACTTCATTCCCTGGATCATGAACACTTTTGCTCAGCAGAGCCTTGTAGACCACGTCCAAAGCCAACCAGACTATACCTCCTTTGCACGAGCGCTTGAGAACATTCCCGCCTTCACGGAACCCAACATCCACGGTAGTGGCCACTTCGGTGCGGGTGGTGTCCTTGGAACCCTCGGCAACCAGTACGAGAGTCCTGGTGGTACGCATTCCTCTCCCCGAACTCTTATTAAACCCCGTCCCAAGACACTAACGATACTAGATCCCCTTTTTTACCTTCATCATGGTAACATCGACCGCGTCCTCTGGGAATGGCAGAGGAAGGACCTCAAAACCCGCCTGCACCAGGTCGGCGGCCCTATCGAGCCCATGGACTACAGCGGTGCTAATGTCACCCTCGACTTCACTGTCAACATCGGTGCTCTCGCCGGAGACGCCACTCTCGAGCAGCTACTCAACGCCCAGGGTGATGTCCTCTGCTACACGTACAACACTGCTTGAGAGCAGTGCTTTCTTTCCTTTCAAACTTCCCTCTTCAATCTGGCCCGCGGGCTGCATAGCGACAGGTGCTTGGTCCCTTGAAGGACAGATTCTCGGTATCATGATGCCACGCGTTGAAGAGCTTGTTTGTATATATAGGACGCTCGGATGTGCCCGGTTATCCGATATGATATAATATTGTCCTTTTATTCACTGTATAGACTATATATTTTCGGCAGTTTTTTGTTTTCACCGAAGGTTCAGATTTCCAATGGCTTCAGTTTCGATTCCCGGTACCCGTTCGAAATAGAACTTTCAGTCAGCCGAATTTGTTCGTTTCATCAATTTGACTAGGACTGCGTGACAATGTATGGAAGTTTGGCGAAGATTAGATGAATTACCGCTCAGCTTGCGTCACCCCATCCTTGTTCGGGAATCCGACCTCTAGGTCCGTCCAACCAGCCTATATCGCATTCAGACAGGCACTCCCAGGTGCCAGTCACCAACAGTGCATTGGACTCAGGTAGGGGTCAAGCGCCTTTGACTGGTAAAGAGAAATGCTCCTCGTCAACGCTGATAGCAAACCGTCAGTTTAGCTTTACCACGCATGATCCTATCTGGAGCAGGGGCCCCTGCCAGTATTGACGGACTAGCCTTCATATAATCCACCCTCGTCTTATGCGGGACAAGAACCCTGGTCCCACCTGGGACTTGAAAGTAGTAACGGTCCCTTCGGCTTTTACATGCAACCGGGGCGCGCACCAACCCATTGTTTTACACAACGGTCCGTTCAATTTGATTATTTCTTAAGGAAGATGGCTCACATGGCTGTTTGGCTCATGATTTAGGAAAACTTGATTTGATATTGAACATGTGAGGTCCAAAGGACGCCCGCAACTCCCAGTCGCTTTCATCATATTCTTGCCGAGCGTGTCCGTACGTGCCGCGGTTTGTTGTTAGCATAGATGCGACAAGCAGAGCGAGTTCCGACGGGTGGTGAGAACGAGGAGCGGCAGGAGCTCCGAAACTCGCGATTCCGCTTCGGCGACCACTGGCAGCTCATTCCTGTATCTCGAAAGCTAACCCCGGAACCAGTTTCTGACATACGTCCGCCGTGCCTTGCTCGGAGATCTTCCGACGTGCTTTGTTGAATTTCTGGGGAAAGCTCCTGGCCAAAGCACGACAGAAGAGAGTTTCGGTGCCAGAAATGGCGCGAATGGGTCTCGGTGCCAGATCTAAGACCGACCACCGATTTCTGGTAAACAATTGGAGGAAGGCGAATTGTTGGCGAGCGAGCTCTCAGCTTCCCCGCCCAACAGCTTCTTGGCCCCCGAGCAAGCAATCCGGGGCGTCGGCTTGGCTGCCAACAAGACGCGGGGTCAAGGAATTTCCAAGAGTCCAAGATTTGTTGTCGCTGGCGATCGGCGACAGAAGTAAGACCCGATCAGCGCCCATGACCCCTTTCAATGCGAGCTCTTCACGCTCCTTTCAGCTGTCACGTCATCTTATCAACCGTGCTCACCCTCAATTTCTCCTCTCCGCATCTTTGTTCCTTCTGAAAAGTCTCCTCACGCGCGCCTCGTTAGTCCCTTTCAACTCCTCACCGCACGATGGACTCCCTAAAGCCCCAGGCGGATATGAGCGACGATACCAAGGGACATCCGCTCAACGAGATGGGCGATTTCGAGGAGAACCAAAAGTTGACGAGGAGAATCCTGTTCAAATTGGACACGAGGTAGCTTCAAGCCCTCAACTTTGACTGTCACTCACTGACAGCTTCGAAGAATCCTACCCATCCTAGCAATCCTCTTTCTGTGCTCCTTTCTCGACCGGACCAATGTCGGTAACGCGAAAATCTTGGGCCTTGAAGACGACCTTAATATTACGAACCATCAGTACGACATCGGTTTGACTCTCTTCTATCTCTTTTATATTCTGAGGTACGTGTTTTTGAGCCGTGTCTGACATGGTACCCCTGTCGGCTGACGTGTTCTCCAACCAGCGAGGTCCCAAGCAATCTGATCATCAAGAAGGCGTCGCCAAAGATATGGCTCCCAGCGCTCACGATGGTTTGGGGTATTATTACGATGTGTCTAGGGTTTGTCCGGAATTTTGCCAGCTTTGCTGCTGTTCGCGCGATCCTGGGAATTGCGGAGGGTGGTTTACTCCCTGGAATGGTCCGTTGTGATTTGTGATTCCGCAACAGACATTCTAACCTCTCTAAAGGTGCTATATCTTTCGTCATTCTATAGAAGAGGCGACCTGGCTCTTCGAATTGGTCTATTCTATACTGCTGCTTCTCTGTCCGGCGCGTTTGGCGGTACGTCTCCTTCACCCTCTCCCTCGAAAGATCCACAGTTAATCAGTATCCATGATGTAGGTCTCCTCGCTCGTGGCTTAGCAGAGATTGGCCCAAGGGGGGGCTTGGAGGGCTGGCGTTGGATCATGATTATCGAAGGGCTTCTGGTATGTGGTCTACAATGCCTGTTTTCGATTCGTTGCTAAAACAAATCGATGGAATAGACCTTTGCTTGCGGAGGCCTTGCCTATCTTGGCCTCCCCAATAACCTCGAAACTGCTCCTTTCCTGACCCATGAAGAGCGCAAATATGCTTGTGAGAGGATCTGGGTTGATAGCCCGTCCGCCCAACAGGGGTATATTCCCTTTTCTAGTTTTGCGAAGTGACAACTAACGACGCGTAGGACGTTGACAGAGGAGCTGGAGGGTTTCAAGTGGTCGGAAGTCCGAAGAGGACTTCTAGAGCCCCAAATGTGGCTTTCGGCTACCGCATACTTCGCTATTTTATCAGGACTATACTCCTTCGGATTATTTGTACGACGACCCGCTCCGGCCATCGCGGCCTCGTTTAGCTAACGAATTCTTTTACACCTAGCTCCCAACCATCATCGACGAGAGTGGATTTGCGACGGACGCAAATCAGACCCAACTATGGACCGTGATCCCGTACGCCGTTGCTGCCGTGTTAACAGGTACAGTCTTCCGTCAATTGTGTTCACTGCCTCCCACTCCGCAACCAATTCACTAACGTGGCAAAATGCAGTCGTTGTCGCCTTCCTATCTGATCGTTTGAAACTCCGTGGTATCATTATGTTATTCAGCCTCCCCATTGCCATTGCTGGATACGCAGCGATTGGAAACATCAATTCTCCACAAATCAAGTACGGCATGACCTTCCTGATGGCAACAGGGATGTACGCTAGTGTGCCGTGCATCCTAGTCTGGAACTCAAACAACTCAGCGGGGCACTATAAGCGGGCGACCACGTCAGGAATGCAGCTGGCAATTGCAAATTGCGGAGGTTTTGTTGCGAGTACGTCCACCTTTTCTCCTAAGCTCACCCCACTCGTGATGCTAAGCATCATCGGACTGACGCTTATATCCCATAGCCTTCATTTACCCCAATGAAGATAAGCCGCAGTATCACCGCGGCCACTCGGTAGTCTTGGGCTTGCTGGTCTTTGCTTGGTTTATGTACGAAAGGCCTTTCCGGAATGAGTTCTGGCTACTAACATGGTTCAGGATCTTACTTAATGTTTTCTACTGTGCGAAGGTGAACAGGGATAAGAGGAACGGCAAGTATGCCCAGTACGAAGGGTATAACGATGACCGTGACCCCAATTTCAAGATGGTGCTGTGATCATGGGTTTTTATATGATTTACGACGCGGTAAATGGATTGGCACATTACTTGATCACTGTTATAGGCTTTTTTGGATTGGAACGGGCTCATACTTTCGGAGCGACGCTAATTTGCTCGGAATCGTGTATCTATCAAAGTTATCATTTCTACGCCGCCCCAGTTTCTCTGGTGCGGACATCGAGAGGAAGGCAATAAACTTCCGTTGTTTGACCGGCAGCACAAACTCCGGTCAGAAACGAAAATTTAAGATGATTCTTTCATCCTGGTACTTCAAGTCTTTGCCCACTTCCAAGAACAGCAGCCACCATGCATCTTTCTCTCCTTGCCTTAAACTTCATCGGCTCATTAGCTGCAAACTCTCAATCCCAATCCTCATCGCCTGTACCTCCACTTCCCACCCCTTCCCAATCAAGCAGAAACACAACGCTCCCATGCACAATCATCTCCCAAGTAACCCACAGCTTCTACGGCATCTCCAACAACGAGAACCAAGGCCCCAACATCGCCTACGACTGCGGCCGCAGCCGTGTCCCCGGTGGACTGGGAACCTACATTAACCCACTCACCTTCGCGTCCGCACCGGGGGAGTTCCAACGATGCGAGGTCATCTATAGCCCGTATTTACAGAAGTACCTGCGGCATGAGGACTACTGCTCCGAATGCAACTCGGAGTGGTCCGAGCGGATCTACCATGTCAGGGTTTGGGTCGGGAGTAATCTGCTTGCCGGTGGGGAGGATGAGATTGATTGCGAGAGGAGGTTGGAACCACCGCCTGAGCGGACGCAGTCTGTGATTAGGTATCCCAGGGCGGATTTGATCGTTGATAGTAAGCTAAGTTCTCTCCAAGCAGGGGTCAATCTGTCTGGGTCGCGCGATGGATTGACTGATTGGTCTAGCGACGCCGCTTTATGTTCCGGGATTCAACACTCCGTCGGCTTGTCATGTGGACCATGTGTATCCTTCGTATGCGCTGAGAGATTATTGTTGATGTGGAGGACGAGAACCCAGGCTTTGTTTGCATCGAGGTAAGGAAGAAACAAGGATATCTGTTAACTCCGAGGCGACTCGGAAAAGGCAGCCGAATGCAAATCTCCGAGGCTTGGCTCTGTTCCCGTATTGTATTCACGTGGTTCCAGCCGTTAATACCTCGTAAATACCTCGTATCAATGGTATTGACTTTACGCCGTCGTCGGCGCGAAGACCGGCCATACAAAGTCTTGGCAATCGCTCATTTTCAAGCGTTCGCTCGCAATGACTCAGATTTTTCACCGTCCTTCTTAGCGTATGCGTTGTCTGTATACAGAGCCAACACCTGGCTCTCTTCTAGAATTTTGTATGTAAAACACTGCTCACCGACCAGGCCCTACACGAGAAATGGCCCGACAATCAACCCCACTCCATGGCAGGATTCTCGAGGAGCTCGGCCTCCTCTCGCTATGGCACGCACCGCGAGATGCGAAGTGTCTCTGTCTGCAACGCTTCGTCCGATTCTTTGCCTACGGCGGCTCGACCCTAGTTCTGGCCTCGTACCTCTCTGCCCTGAATATCTCCGATGACCGCATCGGTCTTTTCATGACCTTGACTCTGATCGGGGACGTAGCTATCAGCTTCTTCCTGACTCTTTTTGCTGATGCATTGGGTCGAAGGCTCGTTTTAGCGCTTGGGTCAGCCCTCATGATTGGCAGTGGGATTACCTTTGGCCTTTCTGGAAACTTTTGGATACTTCTTGTGGCGGCTGTCTTCGGGGTCATTAGTCCGAGGTACCTTTCACCACGTAGTTTTCCCAACTTGTATCTCTCCGGCTCAAGCTGACCGGTAGCAGCGGGAATGAAATCGGTCCCTTTAAGGCGGTCGAAGAGTCAACTCTCGCGCATATCACGCCTAAGGAGCTCCTCCGCGATATCCTGATGTGGTACACGCTTCTGGGAACGGCGGGGCAAGCCTTGGGCGTGATGGCGTGCGGATGGGCAGTTAACTTGATGCAGACGGAGAGAGGATGGGAGTTTATCCCGGCTTGTCGAGCCATATTCTTTGTGTACGCGGTCGTCGGGGGTATCAAGTTTCTTCTGTCGGTGACAATGAGCCAGGAAGTAGAGGTGGAAGTGGTGGCATCGAAGCAGGCAAAGCAAAAGCAACAGGACGGCGAGGAGAACAACGAGACCCAGCCTCTACTCGGTGAGAGACCAGCAGCGCAACAGCCCGAAAAGAAACCAATATTCTCCTTCCTTGGAGATGGAAAACTTGTTTCCCTGGTCATCCGTCTCTTCATCCTCTTCGGTCTTGACTCTTTCGCTTCAGGGCTTGCTTCCTTGTACGTTTTCCCTTTTCTCCTCCATTCACTAGCCCAAGTCAACGAAAAGGGGGGGAAAGATAACTAACAAAAATCCAGATCGTGGATGACCTACTTCTTCAAGCGCAAGTTCTCCCTCCCAGAAGGCCAGCTCGGCTCCATCTTCTTCACAACCAGCACCATCGCCGCATTCTCCATGTTTATCGCCTCCTCCATCGCAAAACGTATCGGCAACGTGAAAACAATGGCCTTCACCCACCTCCCCTCAGCAATCTGTCTCGCCCTCATCCCCGTCCCCTCCGCCCTCCCACTAGCCCTCACATTCCTCATCCTCCGCCACTGCACCTCAAACATGGACTCCGCGCCGCGCTCGGCGTTCCTGGCTGCCGCGTTGCCCGCGGATAAGCGCACAGCGATCATGGGGTCGATTAATGTTGTGAAGACGTCGACGCAGAGCTTGGGACCGTTGGTTACGGGGGTGTTGGCTGATAGGGGATTCTTTGGGGCGTCGTTTATCCTTGCCGGTATTTTGAAGATTATATATGATTTGGGGGTTTTGGCTAGTTTTGTTGGGCTTGAGAGGGAGCGTGAGAGGGGAGCAGAAGGGAGGGGAGAGGAAGTTTAACCGCAGGGTGTGCTTTTGGGATGGCTGGGTGTGCCCATGATGGCATTGAATGATTGAAGCTTTAGTAAGGGGCGGACAGAAGTCTGTGAGATCATATCGATTGGTGATGGCGCGAGTGAAATTCACAATCTACGAACGCCCACTTATATGGCATTTAGCCGTCCACCGAGCAGTGATCCTCTCGTCCCTGATGACTACTCTTAGCGGACGTATAGAGATAGCGAGCCGAGTCCGTTGTGGTTTTCTCTCGGGAAATTCGGGCCCGAAAATAAATTCATAATTCAATGGCCATTTCCTGAGAGCTTCATCTAAGCATACTCACATGTCTATCTATCTGGGTGTGATCATCAGCATTGCCGGTTCAGGAAATTACTCCATCACAGCCAACTCCTCCGCGACTTGGAATGGCGCCCCAGTCTTTTGCTTGATCTCCTCAACTTCCACGCCCGGTGCGAGCTCAGTCAAGGTCAGCTCGCCCTTCTTCCGGTCAATTTGAAATACACACTATTCTCGGTCAGCATCAAGCCCCATTAAATGCCAACAAGGATCCATACCAGTTCCGTAATGATGGTGCTAACACAGTTAGCTCCAGTCAGAGGTAGGGCGCACTCCGAGACAATCTTCGGCGATCCATCCTTCGCTGTGTGGCTGGTGGCGACAACGATCTTGGTCTGATCAGGGTTTGATATCAGATCCATTGCTCCCCCCATACCCTTGAACACTTTGCCTGGGATCATATAGTTCGCGAGGTCGCCGTTCGCGCTCACTTGTAGAGCCTGTCCCGTGGTCAACAACCACGATGGTTGGAGGAATTGAAGGGAGGGGATGACAAACTCCTAAGATTGAAACATCTACGTGCCCACCTCGGATCATGCCAAAAGACTCGGTGCTGTCGAAGGTTGCAGCACCAGGAATCAGTGTAACAGTTTCTTTTCCAGCATTGATTATATCGCTGCCACCCGTCAGTTGGAGGCTTCGTAAGAAGAAAGCAGAAGCACATACGGGTCAACTTCGTCTTCGGCAGGATACGGACCCTGATTTTTGTTTTAGCTCACGCGGGGAATTAGCGTCAGTTCTTGTCTTACCATTCCGAGAATTCCATTCTCTGACTGGATCCAGACTTTAACATCCTCCGGAAGCATAGAGGGTGCGAGTGTAGGGATCCCTAGCCAGTGTTAGCATGACCCACGCGAGGGATTTGAGGAATATACCAACTCCTAGGTTGACGTAGTATCCCTGTTTAAGCTCCTTCGCCGCCCTCCTCGCAATTCTGTTTCTCTCAATGATGGCCGGGGACTCGGTTGGCGCTGCTACTCCCTCCACCTTCGCTTCCCGAAGCTTCAGAATCTCAATGTGCTTCTCGCTTGTCGCAGGTACAATCCTATCCACGAAGATCCCCGGTAGATCAACGTCATTAGGGTCGATCGAGCCAACTGGAACGATATTCTCTGCCTCAACAATTGTGAGGGTGGCCGCTTTAGCCATAATGGGGCCGAACGCTTTCGTAGTATAGCTAGATCTAGGGTTAATACTCCCAGGCGCCGATGCAGTGGACCCCAACTCACCGGAAGACGCAATTACCAGCCTCATCCGCCTTCCAAGCCCGAAGAATCGCAATGTCGCCGGTGAGCGCAGTTTCCATCAGATATTTTTTGTTATTGAACACCCTTGTTTCCCGAGGTTTGCCATGCTCCAGAACATTGCCCGATGGATCCAGACGCACAGGTATCTTTCCATCTTGAAGGAAGGTATCTATGAACCATAATAATCAGCTGAGATTCTTAAGAAATGCAGGCTGCCTTACGGGCTCCAGTAGCAGTGTAAAACGCAGGTATTCCAGCCCCCCCGGCACGCAAGCGCTCCGCTAAAGTTCCCTGAGGACACAGTTCTATAGCAATTTTTCCCGTGAGGTACTTTTGCTCTAGCGCTTTGTTGTTCCCAAGGTATGATATGATGAGCCGATTGACTTGACCGGATTGTGTCAGCGTAGAAAGCCCCCCTTTCCCAGGCGCACCAGCGTTGTTCGAAACTGCAGTTAAGGAGTGAATGCTATCGGCCCCTCGCCGACAAATCGCGGATATGAGGGTGTCTGCTAACAGTGAGCGCCACGCATAGTGTCACCGTAGATGATCATATTATTACCTGCAACTCCGCAGAGGCCAAATCCTGAACTAAGTATTGTTGACCCGCTCTGGAGATCAGCCACAGCTTCATCCGCATTCTTCAATAACTTCGAGGCTGCGCGATCAATTACGGGAGCCCGTATCAGTTGCTCACTGGTCGTTGACGAAATAGAATAATTTGCGCGGGCTATCGGTGCACGTGGTTCTCCGCATGTTCTCCGGTATGCACGGAAGCATAGTTCGGCGCCCGAGAGACTCGTCGCCTTGCGAGAGAGAGTTAGCGCTGGAACCCTGAGCGCCGCCATGCTGTCGAAGACAAATTCGGTTTGTAGAAGCTCCTAATTCAAGTTTAAGAAGGACCACAAGAGCATGAGACGGATATCCCGCATGACGTTGCGTTATTTAATGTTGAAGAGGATCGAGGCACCCTCGGCTCTCGGGGCTATTTCTGGTCGCCGACGTGGAGACCTTTCTGATCAGCAGCCCAACAATCATAAGCCTGGTCGCCACAACAGAGAAAACAGACTGGGTGAGAGCTAATCCAGAGGCGTGATGAGGGACGGACCTACTTGAAACAATCAGAAACTGAAATCTAGATTGCTTATATCGAGCCAGTCCCAGCTCATCATATCATCAGGTGGAACGCCCGGGACACTCGCTCCAAAGGCGGTCCCAGCACGGTTAACAGCGTCAATTATCTGATCGTCAGACATAGCGGAGAATTGCAGGGGCTCGGACCAGAGCAAAGAAGGGGAAAAGGTTTCTTGCGCCGTCGTCGGAAGGGAGCCGTACTGATCCAACGTCTTCGGCGGAAGGGCCACTGTGTGGGGAGCAGCTCGAGACTCACTCTGCGTTTGAGGATTGAAGCTCGCCGGGGTACGTCGAACGAGTTCACGCAGAAATCGTCCGTAAAGTACTGACGCACCATCTCTATGGCTTGGCGTTGCTCCAATCCGCTCAAGAACCCCCGCTACCTCCTCGATCAAGTTCCGGACGCTTGGGGCCAAACTAGATTTACTGTCTGTTGGCATCACGCTGAGGCTCAGTGCAGAGCACGCAGCAAATGATATCATGATAACGGTGTTATTCGGCATTGATTTCAGTCTTGCTTCTCCTTGGATAGCGGCGCGCATAACATTCAGGGCTGAGGAAAGACCGGCAGCGCGAAAGAATCGTTTGACCTCAATAGGTGCCGTTGGGTGGTTTATTACGCCGCCGTACGTCGAAAGTAGAGTATGAGTGACAAGGATCTCCACATATGGCGGGAGGGCATGTACTAGGACTGGTTGTCAGATATTCAGCAGTCAAGATATGTGTCGGCTGGGTTGGTCCCGGACTCACACGGGCCTTCTCCTATTGCAGGTGTCCAGGCTTCGTACCATTCATTGTAAAAGCTCTCTATCATCGCTTTTATTCTATCACTCGATAAGTCTCGAAAATAACGTAGTGCAGTAAAGATACTTACGATTGAGCGGCCGCAGACCCAGTACTGCTTGCCTGGTAACTATCACAGTTTGCCTTGACACGGCTAAAGAGCCCATCCTAGTGTATCCTATGTTAGATAGTGTATCATAAGTGAGTTATTGTGCATTGGCGAGGGTCTCACCAGGTTCCTTCGGAGTACCGCCATTGAATTCATGGCACCATCGCGAGAATCCGCAAGGTCGGAGACATGCCAGCGGTCACAGTTCTCGATCAAGGCAGTCGGAGGCACAGTATAGCTTCTCCCGCGAGCCAGGCATACACTACACAATGTCAAGCTGGTCCAAACGTGAAGACCAATGTTTCCAAGACTTACCCCCGCTCTAGAACGAAAAGTGCTATCCAGGTTCTCTCCCTTCGTCGTAGCAATCTTCGACCCCAGTCAGAAGAAGGGTCAATTTCATCAAAGCCATCAATCTGCAACGCTCTCTTTGCATCGATACAATCAGCTTTGGCAAGTCTTCCTGGGAGGTTACTGTCAAAGCTTGTTGATGGCAACACAATTTTGCTTAGAGACAAGTCCAATGCCACAGTCAATGCCATTGCAATGTAGGAGCAAGTATCGTCATCGCCTAAGCAAGTTCCTGGCGCCATCCATGGAACATTGACCATAAAAGCTAGAACAATCTCAACTGATCTGAGGCGCCTCCTAATCACCTCATTCGCCAATGATTTGCTATGTCTCAATAGTCTCTTCGATAATGCCGCGGCAGACGACATGAACAAGGTAGCTGTGGCCATGATCGAGGTGAAAAGGAAGGCCGACTGGGAGCGAACAAACTCCACGGTATGAATAAATGGGTCGAGGCCCCATCTAGTATGTGCAAGGTTTTGATAGAAACTAGAGGCCGTCAGTTTTCACGGCAGTTTCACGGTGGAATATATGACAACTTACAAGGCAAAGAGCGATTCGGCCTCCGGTAATGTAACGAGCCCGATCTCTATAGGATCCATATCCGGGCCGACATCTACATTCGCCCTCACAGGCACAAAGAACGACTTCGCAGCAGCTACATTAGTTCCCACCGTCGGCGATGGACCCGCTACCGGATCGGGGGTCACGAGTGAGGGCCACCCCGCAGGATCGCGGACATCATCCGGGGACAACTGGAGATCAGATGCACGCGCCAGCAATTGCAAAGGATTCTCTGCATCGTCTAAAGCCAGGCTTTCTCCAGAATTCGAAGCTCGGGGCCGGTGCGTAGAATCAGACTGCTCGAGATCTTCAGAGACACCTTCCCCCTCAGCCGGGGATCGTTGCGGATGGGATTTGCCGAGCAAGTCCTGGAGGTTTGCAATAAGCTTCTGCGCCTCTTCAGAGGCCGAGTGATCAGTTTTCGGCCGCTTAATAGCTTGCTCTATCTGGTGCAGCGCTTTCTCTAAGCCCTTCCGTTTACTGACCGTTCAAAGTCAGTATATATCAATGTTTGAGCCCGATGGTCTTACTTTTTTACCCCCTTCTGCCTGCCAACATGATGATTGGGAATAATGCAGTCTACATTAGAATGCTTGCATCTATCGCATGACACTTCCCCCGGGCTGCGGTTACAGCGGATCTTGCTTTTCCTGCAGTTGAGACATGCAGCTTGTCGGCTTTGCGCCGGTTGTCGTCGGTTTAATTCTGGCACTTGGTCCTCCATTACCGCGCCGGCTTCCGATCGGGCGTCTACCTTCGACTTCCTTCATCCGGATGCAGCCCATGCGCCGAAAAACGCAGAAGTGGTGTGCGTGAGCCGCCAAGGTATGAGTGGGAAAGAGTGCTAGAGCGTTCGCACATCCAGAGTAGTCCACAGCCGGATAGAGGATGAGCGGGTGAGACTCCCACCACGCTTCAGTAGCAGATGACAACCACGCTCCCTAACCTAGTCGGGCAACATGATCCCAGCCGATTCCTGGGGCGCGCGGGGGAAAGGAATAAAAAAACAGAACGAAAATCAGGGGGGGAGGAAAGGAAAAAAA